>NW_017308450.1:117117-195630 GCF_000935625.1 Nanorana parkeri | reverse complement strand
TGTCAGCTGTAGCCCTCCGGTACTTACTAGTGGCTGGCCCTGCCCCTCGATTGCGCTTCTGTGTTTGGCTCCGCCCCCTGTTGTGAGGGGTGGGGCCTGGTGGTGGTCACGTGATTGGGCTGCTCAGTCTAAAATGCCTGGGCCTATTTTTAGTCCCAGTCCGGCCCTGGTTGCCACCTTTTCTTTAAGCGAAACCCGAACACTCGCGACGCGCAGACATTTTTTTGGGAAAAGAAGTCGTAGCTTATTCATATGTGAATAGCGCCACCCATTCATATGTAAATATCACAGTTGAGACTGTTTTCAGTGGGGGGCCAGCAGCCCCTATCATAATTTTGGTTGCCCCTGTCTGCTTGACATCTTGTGTCCGGGTTTCTGCTGCCATGAAACCCGAACACAGCATTCAAAACCTGGACTGTCCGGGTGAATCCTGGACAGGTGGCAACCCTAGACACACACGGAGGGACAGGTGTATTTTCCGGTGTGTGTGCTGTGCAGGGATCCGAATACAACAGGCGGCTGCCTGTCATCACTGTTAGCCGGGTGGAGGCGGAGCCGATATCAATCTCTGCAGGCAGCCAAAGCCACAGCGACATCCTGGTATGTGGGTCAGCGGGAGTGAGGACCCGCTCCTGTGACCCCCTCCCCTCCACTGGCGGCCAAGGAGAGGTGCTGCAGCCTGGATGTAGGTAAGGTTGGGGAGTCTGTGGGTGATGGCTGGCTTGGGGGACTGTAGCTGGGTGGTATTCAGCATTGCTGTATAATGATTTTACAGCAATGCTGAATACCACCAGGTGAGGGCCCGCGGGCGTCACCCCCCCTGCCCCCACTAAATGAAGCCTCCGGCCGCAGGTGCAATGGTTCCCTCCCTCCGCCTCCTCTCTGCCACATGCACCGCTACAGATGAGGCTCTCTAATCGTGCGGCCGCTCACTCCTCAAGGGGTACTCGGGAGGCCCCAGCGTGCAGCCCCCTAACATACCTGATTAGAGGACCGTATCTGCCTGCTCCAGCCAGCCCGGATCGCCTCGGTATAACCTTGAGAAGCGAGCAGCTGCGCAATTAGAGAGCCGCATCTGTAGCGGTGCAGGTGGCAGAGAGGCGGTGGAGGGAGCCACTGCACCTGCGGCCGGGGGCTTCATTTAGCGCAGGGGGTTCAGTGACGGGATCTACTGTGGGCAAACTGGCTGGTGCGGCCACAGGAGAGCCCTCACTACCAACCAGAGCCCCCACTGACCACCAGGATAAGGTGACCAGTTTTTTAAAATCCAGGAACATTTTTAAGGGCTCATTCACACTGGAATTGGCCGGCACATACAGCTCCGTGCTGCGTGCACGGCCGTATCGGGCAGCTCCTGGGAAGGACGGGTGCTGCATGTGATTAGTACACATCCCCCATTCTTCTCTATGAGACTATGCGGCAGTACACCGCCCCGCTCTCACCCGTCCTCTACATCGGTGCGGGTGAGCGTACCCGTATGCTGACAGGATGGATCCTGTCTGCGTCCGAGCAAGGAAACATACACCAGTACGGACGTGCTGGACGGGTGAGCGTAGGGGGTGTATGGCTGCATACACCCATAGAGAAGGACAGGGGCTGAAAACTAAACATACGCAGCAACTGTCCTTCCCGGGAGCTGCCCGATACGGCTGTGCACACAGCACGGAGCTGTACGTGCCGGCCGCTTCCAGTGTGAATGAGCCCTACATGTCCCCAGGAACATAAAATAAAACATTTTTGTTTTTTAATACTCACCTGATACCTGGATCCACCGACAAGCCCAGCTTCCCGTCTCCCCCGCTGTCAGAAGCTGCCTACAGAGCGTGCTGGTTACTACTTAAACGGCCGTGATGTGTGCAGCTTCTGAGAAGATACACTATTAGCGTAGCGGGAGTGATGCAAAATGCGCAGCCGGCTTCCTCGCTATGCTAATAGCGTTTCTTCTCAGAAGCTGCAAACAGCGCGCCGGTTTAAGTGGTAACCAGCACACGCTGTATGCAGTTTCTGACAGCGTGGGAGACAGGAGGCTGGGCTTATCTGGATCCAGGAATCTACTTAATTTTCTGGCAGTGCCCCTCCCGAGAATAGACTCTGAATCCGCCCCTGGTTGGCACAGACAGTGTTCAAACCTAGTTTACAACTGATAATAAGATCTACCAGCACATTACAGAAAGGGTTCATTAGATAAACTACATAGATAAAATAACTTTGCACAGCTCTCACCTTAACATTACATACGAGGGAGGTATGTATGCTAGGTAGACTTTTTAAACAGGTATAAAGCAATTACAAATGTAAGCAGCATTTGTTTTTATTTTTAAATAATAATACGTTTTGCAATGTGAATGGGAACATACAGTATAACAAATATAAAGTAGGTGTTACCCTATTTTGGCTGCAAAAGTGGAACTACACTTTAAGGCAAGGATCACACCTTTGCGTCTGCCTTTTTCTACAATTTTTAGCATGTTACTGATGCGTGTTGATGCACATTTTAACACACGTTCATGTCAAATAAACTAGACGTTGCTGGGACATAGGGGCTTGTTGTCATGCACCAAAAAGCATGTAAATAACGCTTGTGCGCTGTCATTGAGGTCTATGGGGCAAAAAATGCATACTGATGCACCACAAAACGCACCTGTGCTATTTTCCCAATGCACAGCAGTGCAACACACAGCTGTGAAAGGGGCTTAGTTTCTTTTCAGGCAAAGATGGGATGAAGGCAAACAGAGATGAGTAGTACTTGATATGCAGCCAGCTATACTCGCAAAATTTGAAAAGGCTCTGTACAACTTTTTGACACATTGTCATATACCACATTGTCACATACCATTTGATTATTATAGGAATCTTTTGGAAGTCTTTTTGTAGGCCATGTGTAAGAATAATGCTTCCCAGGGAGGACACATAGTCCTCAAACAGATTGGTGCAGAGAACATTTAGTCTGAATCTGGTGAAAATATCGTAAGTAAATGGTACGGTAGGTGCCAAAAGATTTCAAGTTTTAAAAGATGGCAGAACTTTTGCAAAAAACTGAATGTCATGACTAAATATTCAAAGTGGCCACCATGGATTTTAAATATAATTTTTCACTCATTTCCCCATTTGCTGCAAATAATTATTTACAATACGCATCATGAAGGTCATATTCATGAATATGGAGGCTCCCTAAAGGCAATCAAATAGTTTGCAAATGCGCAACGGTAGTTGCTTGTGTTTTTTTACTCTGATTTAAACTCCTAGATATAGAAGCAGAAGAAAATACTCTTATGTTTTCTTTTTAATGTAAAGGTGAAGTATCTGTTTAGATTCCCCTTTACATCTTCACATATGGCTTGGGTTTTAAGCAGTGAGAGAGCGAGAGAATGAATAACCACAATAATAAAGGAGGTGATGTATTTAATAAATGCCATTTCCCGCTCGCGTGGGGCGTGTCTGAGCGGACGTCTAGAGACGCCCGCTCAGATCGAGAGAGCTCCTGGCCGGCCGTTTTTTTACTACGGCCAGCCCGGAGGTAGTTAAACAGTTCTACGAGTGAAGCAGTGCCAAAGGCTTGGTAAGGTGTTTGCTGAATTCATCAGTATGCTCAGTGTAAGGTTCTGGTAACGCAAAAGTTAAAGTGACATTTAAGTCACATTTACCCCCCCCCATGCTGCTTTAAGGACTTACCTTAAATGATACCTCTTGATTCGGTCATCTTCTTCTTCTTTCTAGTAGTTTCCAGGAGTCCCTCCAGCGCAGGTGACGGTCTCTGATCCAACGCTGACTGCTGTGTCTTCTGGGTCCCATGGTGTCTGTGCGCGTGCACGCTGCCGGGCTGTGTGCATTGACTTGCCCCGCTTGAGAATCTTCAGATCTTCAGACGGGAGCGAGCGGAAGAGACAGAGGTAAGTAATAACATGTTTGGTAACTTTTTTTTTTTTTTTATGTTTTTGCATATAACTACTGATTGCTAGCAGTAGGTATATGCAAAAAAAGAAAATATTTAATTCTACTTTAAGCACAAAAGAAACAGGTGAATGAACTTTGTGAAGGCACCATATATGTAATTAGCTTTACAGAATCCCAACCTCAACACAATAAACAAAATGACATTTTGGCAGAATAGAAGGATTTGTGATTTATAAGTAAGCATTGATTCTTTGTGAAGAACAGCAATAAAATGTAAAAGCATTAACAACACCCCACACAGAAAATAAAGAGGTGTGTTTCACATTATAGTTATAATAAAAACAGATACATTTCTAGTAGTGCTAAAGGAGTCAACACAAACTTTCAAAGAAACTTGGAGCAGACAAGTACTTCAAAGTTGATTTTTCTGGGGAAAGATGTAGAAGCAAAATCCACTTTCTGTCCCTCTGAAGTTTGCTGGTATTTCTAGATAGTTTTACATTATTTTTTGTTTCTAGTACAGTAAAGTCATATAGGTTGTGCCAAAGGTAAGAACAGTGCTAAAGGCTAAACAACTGTTACATGGTTATTCACAATAGGGGGAAAAGTATGAAGAAGACAGAAGTGAACAATCTAGGCCAAAATAGCTGATTTGGAAACATTCTCCAATTCAGATCACTATCCAGTTCAGCTATGTTGTCCTAGATTGTTCACTTCTCCTGCCTTCTCCAAACTCTTCAACCTTTTTTGAATAAGGTAGGTACCTGCACTTAGCACTGTCATTTAGGACTGTTGTGGTTTTTTTTTTGTTTCAAATAGATTTTTATTAAGATTTTACATGGGTACAATAGGGATACATACAGATGCTGTCGACCTACCTATGGGTCGTTTGATATGTCAGGTATACAAAGCTTTGAAATCCTGGGTAGTAACAGAGAGGGGACCAGTGGGATAGTAAAAGGTAGGGGGTACGGGAAGAGAAGGGAGGGTTAGGGCTTAAGTGTCATCAGTGTTCTCGTGTTACCAAAATGTTCCATTGAGCTCAATGGAGTCGCAGCAGAGTTTCCCGGTCTATCTCGTCGCGACCTCTAGGTAATCCGAGTTAGCTGTTGAACTAGGCATGCTAATTGGGTAGCGTATCCGCATAGTGAGTGCTATATATCCGTAGTTGATAACCTGTTGTCTTTTGTCGGGGCGGTCGATAGGCCGAGAGGTTAAGGTCAGTTTGGCGCATAGAGTTGTATGCAGAGGACAAAGGGAAGTCAGAGGGAATGTATGGGGAAGGGATTGGGTTAGGGATGTGAGACGAGAATATGGGGGAGGCGGTGCAGAATTGGTTCCTACCAGACCTGAAGGTGGCTCAATAAAGGGTGGTTAGGTCAGTTATCGTGGTAAAGTAGGTCCAGCAAGCCCACATTGACCTAAAGTGATCCAGTTTGTCTTGCTTGGTGGCCAACAGTTCCTCCATTTCATAGACATGGCCAACCTGTGCCAGCCATTCGCGGATCGTGGGGACGTCGATCTGCCGCCAGTGGCGGGGGATGATTGTGCGTGCAGCATTAATGAGGTGTCTGTGTAGCGATTTAAACGCGCCTGTTGGCTGGTCAGGTTCCCAATGTAGTAGGGAATGTGTGGGTGAGAAGGGAAGTGTGGCTCCTGTGATCTTAACGATTGCCTCGTATACCCTCCTCCAGAACGGTTGTATTTGGGGGCAGGACCAAAAAATGTGCGTGAGGGTGCCATCTTCTATGTGGCACCTCCAGCACAGCGGCTGGGTGAATGCGATGTAGTAAGTGGGGAGTTCTGTACCAAGAGACTAGGAGTTTGTAATTAGTTTCCTGCATTCTGCTGTTAAATGCGCATTTGTGTACCGTTGAACAGATGTCCATCCACTTGTCCTCAGGGATCGTGGTGTGGAGATTCCGTTCCCATTTAGTGCGCGGGTGAGTTCCGTGTGGTGGGAGATCACTCTGGGGTAAGGGGACTGTTTTTTTTAGGACAGGGTATGATCACTTTTTGTTAGTTTTTTTTTTAGAAGATTTGGAGCAAGAAATCATGTGTGTTGAATGTTGTTCTTGCTAAGACAAAATTGGAATGTCTGCCTTGCTATAGAAAGATACCAAATCACATACAATGTGTAAACACTGAGCATTATGTCCCATTGCTTGTAAATTTTGTTGTAGTTTCAAGATCTAAGGCGGAGAAAATATACCATGGTTTGTTGTTCCAGAAGGTGTCCAGAAAGACAGCAAGGTTGACAACAAAAATATTGTACTTTTCCTTGAGTGGGTACGTCCAGCTAGAATCATTTTTGCTTAATTGGATGGCTGCAATTTCAAGTAAATGAGACACTGGTTAAAAAATGACTGACAAGCTTTATGGTCTCTGCTGCAGTTTAGAGAGGGCAGCAACTGTAGAGATAATGTTTCTATAGAAAAGGTAGCTTGTGTGTAGGAGCAGCAGGTTCTGGAGGAGAGATGCTGCTGTACTAGTTTCAGAAGCTTGGAACTGATCTGTACGGGTAAGGAGCCACAGCAGCATGTGAATTATATGCTGTGTATGTCTATATATTGTATTGGTGGTCTGATTTACAATTCAACCAGCAGAGTTACAGTTACTACACAGTATATCATATTTGATATCTACTTAAAGTGACTCTAAACTCAGGAGTTAAATCTTAAGAGTGCATTCAAATACCTCAACTATGAACAAAAATTTAGCTTATTTGTGTATCACTCAGCTGTAGATCCTCTAATCATCTCTGAATTGGTGCTGACACTGTCTTTCCTTCTGGAGGGTGGCTACTTTTGTTCCCCATGGTCCCTGTGTGTGTTGAAAAGTAGCCATCACTCCAAGCTCGCTCCCGATGCTGGACTACAATATCATGTTTAGTTTACTAATTTGTATTGAGATTGAAGTCTATCACGGGAGCAAGCTTGGAGCCGTGGCTACTTTACAACACACACAGGGACACAAGGACAGTGTCAGCATGAATTCAGAGAGGATTTGAGGATCTACAGCTGAGCGATACACAAATCAAATACATTTTTGTTAATGGTTAAGGTACGTGAATGCATTTTTAAGGTTTAACTCCTGAGTTACTGTCACTTCAAATTAGTTCTGTTTTTAATTCAAATGTATCAAAGCGCACATATCAGCATTATCAAAATATGCAAAATAAAAAAAGAATACTGCCTCTGATCTCTCTTAAGGTGCCCATACACTGCACGATTATCGTACGATAATCGTATGCGATCGGTTTTTCGTACGATAATCGAGCAGTGTGAACGGAGACGTGCGACCGTTTCTACTGTACGGTCGCACGTCTTCTGTCGAACCAGCATGTTCGAAAACCAGCCGGGAATCGTACGATTCTCGGCTGGTTAGAACGGTGCTCGGAAGATAAATGCTGAACGGGCCGGTGTGCGCACGCGCACACTGCCCGTTCAGCATTGCGGTCATCGGAAGCCCGCCCCTCAGGGGGGTGGGCTTGCGATGATCGAGAGTGCGATCTGCCTGTCCAAGATAGGCAGATCGCACGTTTTTTAAATCCCTTTACAACCATCGCAAGACTAA
The DNA here is from genome assembly GCF_000935625.1 of Nanorana parkeri. Classification (NCBI taxonomy): domain Eukaryota; kingdom Metazoa; phylum Chordata; class Amphibia; order Anura; family Dicroglossidae; genus Nanorana; species Nanorana parkeri. Next base: position 188,160 of record NW_017308450.1, on the reverse strand, counting down.
AGTCTTGCGATGGTTGTACAGTGTATGGCCACCTTTACATTACATACAGTATATATAGCTCAGGCAAAGCTCCCATATTTGCTACCAGAGCATAATAAGTGCTTTATATGATTAGCCTGCAGGAAGTCTACTTTTTCTCAATTACACAACTGTTATGTAGAAGACTTAGTGAAGCAAGGGGCACAGCAAAGCCCAACCAGGAATCAGGGTGCATACACAATATACTATAAATGTTCTTTTTAAAATATAACTACATAATGACAACATTATTTTCATTACAGCTCATCACTTTCACACTAAAAAGACTATTGTTGAAGACCCTTTGCTTGATCTTTGGCCCTTTTTAGGTAATTTAATAGTGAATCCTCAGAATATCATTTGGGATGCATTCAAAATTACCCTCAGGAGGGACATTTTTTGTCCTAAGTCCTTAACCTAAAATATACTTTTACACTAGAAATATTTAAATGTAGATTTATAAATAGCCAGTTAGCTTAAGTTAAAGAGACACTGCCAGCTGCCTCCTTTTATAACCCATTCCTCCAGCAAGGTATACTCCCTCCCCAGTGCAGAAATCCACCCTGAGTAAACTCTGGTGTTGGAACTTACTTGGGTGGATGATATAATTGATCCTATGTGACAGTGTTCAGGCCTGGCATTTGAGGGAGGTTGCATGTTTCCCCATACTGAGCCCTCTCAGTATTAAAGGAGAACTATGAGGTGAGTGCTTTTCACTCACCTCATAGTTCTAGCCGACCTGTGACAATGAGACTGTCACAGGTCGGCTCAGTAGATCGGGAAGTAAGCGAACACATACCGGCGTTCGCTCACTTCTCGATCCTGTCATGGCTCTCTGCCGTGACAGGGGAGGGGCTGGATTCCCCCCTCCCCGCTCCGATCCTCCAGCGCTGACTGGCGTAACGGACGGGGAGGGTGCGGGTACAGCTGGCTCTGCCTCTGTCAGTCACGCAGCTGGGCGGATCCAGACATAATTGTCGGGATCCGCTTCAGCTGCGGCATCTCAGTATACTGAGCTTAGGGTGAAGGGAGGACGCTATTTTGTGTCCCCCCGTTACCCTTAGGAGAACTATGGGGAAAAGCCTTAACCCCATAGTTCTCCTTTAAATAGTTAACATTTAGGTTGTCTATAATGGTAGCCTACATATTTCTCTCCATACAGTTTTTCTTTAAACTTTCCCTTGTTTAGAGGAATTGTTCCAATTTGAAAGCAAATCCCTGTCCCTTGTTCCCACACAGTTGTCACTTTTTTTGTCTCTATAAAAATTAAGAAATTATTTTTTTATACTACAGTAAAAAAAATGTATCCAACCTCTAAATTATTGCATTTTGTAAAAAATCAATATAAATGTAGTGGTAAAAACACCAGTGGGTTTAACTAATATGTTTTTTATATATTAATTCTTCATGGTCTGTGTAACTTTTGTCTACATAATTTGTGCAATTTGTGCTAAATGCTTTCCCACTTTTTCATCTCAAATGGTACTGACAGCTCCAGCACTACAATATAGGCAACCTATCTGTAATGATTCGCGGGCTGCGTTCCGGCGTGGAGCGCAGCCGGCGCAGACACAGTGACATATACTGCGGCGCCGTTGCGCTCCACGGTGGAACGCGGAAGCACTGTGTCCGGCGTGATGCTCCTCCCAGCCGCACTTCCGCGATTCCTTTTAAAGCCGGTTCGGGGGTAAGGTGTTCGCTTATTTTGGACCTCACACCTGCTACCACCGAACGCCGGCAACCCTACAGAGAGCCTGAAGTCTCCCTTCTGCATCAAACCCTGCGTGTACTAACCACTTCTGGTCGGACTCCCCACACGCCAGTGACCGACAGCTGCTATCCCTGCAGAGAGCCTGAAGTCTCCCTCCTTCACCAAACCACCTCTGGACGGACTCCCCCCACACGCCAGTGACCGACAGCTGCTATCCCCCCTGGGAACCGCAAGTACCCTGCCATGTTATGCAATCCTGCATGTTCTTGTTGTGCATAGAAATATACTCTAGCTAAGTGATACATCTACTGCACTAAGATCTGTATATAACTGTTACCGAGCTCTTGCGTTATTCATACTAAGGACTGTAGCGTGATTGGGCAACTGGGCTCTGCCGTGCGTACTCTTAGAACACTTTGCTGCCTATACCCTTAACTCCCGTTCTCAGGGGATTATTAAGGAATACCCCAACATTACTCACTAACTGTAGCTAACTACCATCTGGAGAATACGGGCTCATGATGTCAACCACTCCTAACTCTCCGCCCTAGATTGAGAGCGACGCCAGGAGTGCCCGACTGATTGCCCACTTACCTCCATAGAGGGTGACTAATTCTTGCCAGTTCCGCAGTTGAGGTTCCCCCTCTTAAAACGTCCTAGGTGCTGACACTATCCTTCCTACCTTTAGAGGCCTTCTCCTGCAGCCAAGGTGTTTTGAATACCAAAGTGCTGTAAGAAGCAAGTTTCTGGTAATGTCACATGTTGGTCCTACCTCCCTCCTGCGTTCCGCAAGTTCCTTTTGCCAAATAAGGCCACTTATCATAGTGAGGGGACATGACTAGCACTTGACACTATCAAGAAGTTTCCAAACCTGTAGCTCAGGATTTAGCAAACCTGAGCTGTAGATTGAAACACTTTGTTGACTGTTCATCTATGGGTGTAGTCTGTCTAATGAACTGTACCTGTAGTACATTATACACAGGAAAAACCAAAAAGCAGTTTCGCTGCGCAATATACGATCATGTCTACCAAGTGAGTTGTGGCAAATTATCCATACTCATAGGCAGACTACTTGTACATAAGCGACTTGTTTGTAAGTGATTTGTTTGTGTTAAGTGGTCCAACTCCTAGTGAGGTGCGTAATGTGTGTTGGCCCCTCTCTGTCATCGGTGCTGTCTACACATGTGAATTTTCTGCTGTCTACCATCACTGGTGGCCACTGCGTTCACAACTGCTAGTGCACACATGGCAGAGGTTTTAAATTGAGCTGGGGTGGCCCCTTGCAACTATGGTATGGTCAACCTTTTGTTACCAGATGCAATCAGGGTTAGGACTCCATAATACTGCTAAGTTAAGGATGGTTTCCATTGGTCCAAGAGTTTTGAAAGCAGATAAATATAAAGCATACCATAACTGGATTAAATATGCATGCTATTTTTCTTTAAGGCTACCACTTGAAAGTTTTTATTATTGCAGCCTTTGTGGGTGTTCAGGCAATCCTTGGACTTATATAAACCAAAAACATTACAAATTGATTGAAGAAAATTAACATAATTATTTAGTAACATCCATAGTGATTTTTGGATTTCCATGCGTTCTCAGAATTAAACTATAAGGTTGTGAGTGGTGTGCCCTAGGGATCTGTTTTGGGGCCATGCTATCTAACTTGTTTAATAACGATATTAAGGTTGAAGTTAAATTTAAGTGTTTGCTAACTATAAGAAATTATGCAGATATAAAAATGTAGCATTATTACAGGAAGACCTAGATGAACTAGGAGGTGGGTAGCTACATGGCAGATTAAGTTTAATATAGAGAAATGTAAAGTTATGCACTTGGGTTCCTTTGAGTGATTCTGTGAAAGAACAAGATTTGGGGGTCCTTGTAGATCACTTGGCAATAGCATGTAATGTCAATCTACACAGAAGTAGCAGAGTACCCGCTTACATTAAAAGGGGCATATTATCAAGAGATGAATCGATAATTCTAATCCTTTATAAAAAAAACAGATGTGTCCTCGTCTTGAATCTGCAGTTTAGTTTTGGTCATCAATCCATAGGAAGATGTAATTGAACTAGAAAGAGTTCAACATAGGGCAGAAAAATAAGGTGACTGAAGGAACACAGTTATGGAAAATTATTACAGAGACTGCATTTACCCTGGAGAAAAGACGCTTAACCACTTGCTGCCCAGAGTAATTTCTTACATTTGCACACACATGATAAAATCAGAATTGTGGCTAGAAAATAGTTTTAGACCCCCCCATTATATATTTTCTGAACGCAGAGGCTCTGTAGAATAAAAATATGCTAGTTAACGATTTTCTGTTGCACGATATTTGCGCAAATGTTTACCAAACAAGTTTTAGAATAAAATACACTAAAATGAAATTTAGTGCACAGAAACAGAATATAATACCCAATTTTTGGTAAACTATAAAAGATGGGGTCACGCCGGGTAAATAGATACCAAATATGTCAAGCCTTAAAATTGTGTGCGTCCGTGAAACCGCCGAAAACTACAATAACCAAAATTTCCCATAGGTGATGCTTTAAACGCTTTTACAGCTCATCAGTTTAGTGTTATCAGTGATTGATGGGCCTAGAATAATTGTTCTTACTCCAACGCTCGTGACGATATGTAACGTGTGGCACAATTTTCATGTTTGCGCGTAGACGCATCTGACGTGTGTTTGCTTTGTATGTGCATGCATGTGAGGGGAGGGGGATTTCAAATTTTTTCATTTTTTATTTTTTTATCTCTTTAATTTTTACAAATGTTTTTTTTTTACACTCAGCTTTATTGCTAATGCATAGGGGGCTAACAAGCCTCCTATGTAATAGCAAATATAATGGGACAGGTCCTCTTTATGGAGACATCAGGGGTCTTTCAGCCCCTTAATGTCACCTAGGGACCCCAAAGAAGCTGATGAAGCAGAGATCTGCTTCACCAGCTTCTTCTTCTGTCTCTAGGAGCCAGAGAATGTGCCAGTAAAACCGGAGTGGTGTAATGCACATCACTTCCAGGTCCAGTGATCAGAGGAGAGATCAGCGGCTGGAAGCCGCTAATCGTTCCTCCGATCCATCAAGGGAGACCAGCCGTGCCGGTCCCAGTGGAGGGACAGTGGAGCCCAGGACGCTGTCCCTCCACTGGTATTTAACTTGTATTTAAACAGCAATTGCCGGCTGTTTAAACGGTACCAAGAACACCGCTGCAGCAGCAGCTGTATTCTTGGTAGAACCACTTCCAGCGGAGGACGTACATTTACGTGAACCCGCTGCAAGTGGTTAAGGGAGGATTTGATCAAAATTTAGAATTATATCACAGGTGATTATAAACTGTAATAACCTGTTTCCTCTAAGGATAGACTGAAGAAGACACTTGGCCATGATTTCAGACTGGGCAAAAAGAGGTTTAATCTTAAACTGTGAAAAGGGGTTCCTTACTGTTAGAGCAGTGAAAATGTGGAATTCTCTTCCCCTTCTACCTTTTACTTTAAGACAGGAAGTTAAATGGACACCCTCAGAAATAGTCACCAACGCAGACGGTTCTGACTGAGATTGGACAAAAGTACAAATGGCACAATCTTTTCCTGTGCCAAGCCCAATCTTGCACATGGTACAAATTAGGTCTTGATTAGAAGATTTGCCCAGAATCGCAGGGTGAATCGCCCTTCCCTTGGTGCCAGTTGACTATGACCAAAAGTTTTCTGTATTTTTTTTTTTTAAATGTAATTCCCCAGGAATACTCATAGGCCTGGGCCCAGCTGTGTACTTGAGGTTGAAGCAAAACAATAGCTTTGGACCACTCATCACTGCAGGCGGTGCTGTAGCAACAACTGTATCTTTGGGGGCGTGGTCTGGCCGCGATCGAGTATGGCCGCCTGATCTGAGAGCTGCATCACAGGACCTCTCAGATTAGCAACTTACGGCATATAAAACAGCAAATCACCCGTCGGATTCACTCCGCTAGGTACCGCACTTGCTCCAGCCATGATCAAAAGCAAAGACAAGGCTAAGGGACTGAAGAAGCTGACGGACTTCTATCCGCGGCCTGAACGGGGGATCAATCAAAATGGCGCCTTCACCTCACGGCCCTCAGAAACACAGGGCAGTACAATCCCGGACATGGAGTTTCGCTGCAGACTGGAAGGCACTCATGGAAGGGATCTCCCTAAGCGACCTGCGAACTCACCCTTAAGCTCGCCACGAACCAAGGGAACAGTGAGTAAGAGGCAATCTACAGCCCCAGGCCCCTCAGTTTCAGTTACCTCAGGAGTCACAGTTACCTCAGGAGGCCACTGACACCCCTGCATCAGAATCGTGTATAAAACACATGCTGCTGTCCCTGCGCTCAGAATTTCAGAATGATCTCCAATCCTCACTTTCTGGCCAGCAATCTAAAATTTCTGAATTGGGCTCCCGCACAGAAAAAGTGGAATCGCACTTTAAGGATTATGCAGCCGCTCATAACGATCTGGTAGACGCATATAATGATCAGGGGCACCTCATTCAGAAACTCCAGAAAAAAATGACCGATCTGGAAGACAGATCCAGACAAAACAACATAAAATTCAGGGGGATCCCTGAATCTGTGGGCCCCACCAAGATTCTGCCATTTTAGCAGCAGTTTCTTCACGCTTTACTGCCGAACTGCTCTGGCCCTGAACTCCTGCTTGATCGGGCTCACCATCTGCCTGCATCTGTTCCGATAGATATCATTGCCAGGATTGCCACATCAAAGAGAGACTCATGTCTGCCTCCAAGCAATCTCCTGCCCTACCCGAGCCGTATTCCCACATATCGCTATATGCTGACATCTCAGCTGCTTCGGCCCAGAAACGCAGGGAATTCGCCCCGATCACTAGGGCACTCCGTGACAATCAAATCCCCTACAAATGGGGTTTTCCAACTAAACTGCTGGTCTCTCACCTCAGCAAGACAATCCCAATACTGACACCAGCTGATGGTGCTCGGATCCTGCATTCCTGGAACATTTCTATCACTATGCCTATAGCTGCATCCAAACCACAGCCTGCCAAAAAGGTTCCCATGGACTGGACCTCCCGCTGATCCCAGGAAGCTTGTTCAAATCCAGTGGAAGAATCCGCCTTTTGTTAGATTAAGTTTAAGTTTATTCCTGTTGCTCAGGGTCCTGTGGCCGCTACTCTTTGGGTTTGTTGCTTACCCCCGCATAAGAGTGTGCCATGCACACAGTATGGTTATTCTGTGTTTTTGTTTGTTGCACAGCAATTGTTCTATTAGTACGATTTAAGTTCAGTCTTACTAGTTTTTGTTTTACACATGTATGCGCAGTCTCACTAGTAGCTATATTTGCTTCTGATGGACATTTTAGTACCATGGAATTCAGGGTCTGGTGTACATCCATCAGTCTGCAGGCTCTACTTTACCCGTGGCATACTGTATGGGCATGGTTTGCACATAAATGTGTCTAGAAATTACCTCACTAAATGCCAAGGGTCTAAAAAGACCCAACAAGAGAGCGATGTTGTGGAAGGAGGCGGCCACCCTGCGTAGTGATATTCTATGTGTACAGGAGACCCACTTTTGTAAAGATAAACCCCCTATCTGTAAAAACAGATACTTCTCGCACTATTTTTTTGCCCATTCGGAAAAAATAAAGGAGTAATGATAGCTATCGGGGCGTCCGTCACCTTCCAACATGACCTCCTGATAGACCCGGAAGGCAGGTATATAGCTTTAGTTGCCACGGTCAACAACCGGAAGCTCACCTTAGTCAATGTTTACGCACCAAATGTTCATCAGAAGAAATTTATTGCTAAGGTACTAAGTGAAATTGAGGCCATGCGCAAAGGCCACCTTGTTATATGTGGCGATTTCAACGATGTCCTTGATCCGTCCTTAGACTCCTTCAACCCTCATAGAAAAGGTAATCGCTCCCATCCCTCACTGCTTCGATCAGCTGATTTACACGATGCCTGGAGGTGCATCCACGGTAGTGAGAAAGATTATACCTTTTTTTCTCATACGCAGGGCTCCTATTCCAGGCTGGACATGTTCTTAGTAGACATTCACTCTACAACTCATCGCCTATCTCGCTCAGCCTTTTTTCTGCTAACTCCCCCCACCTCTCCACCTCATGGAGACTGAATTCTAGTCTACTTTCTCATCCTGACATTAAACAGCAGGTCCAGACTGAGATAGGATCCTTCTTTGAGACCAATACCGCTTCTGTAAGCAATCAAACGTTAGTGTGGAATGCTCATAAGGCCGTTATCAGAGGACTAGTGTCAAAGTAACATCCACATGAATGGCAGAACCCAAGGTTTCCCAGCAGAAAGGCACACTGCCCCTGCCAGCTTGCCTTCTGCCCATAAGGCATACTGGAGTCATCTCTTCCTCGGGTAAGAGGCACACATGCACCTGGCCATCAACATGTAATGAGAACATGATTCCTCCGAAAAGGGCACCTTCTTCTATTGCTGTGGTCCAGTTCTGATGCTCACGTGCCCATTCTAGTCACTTTTGGCAGTGGACACAATTTTTTTTTTTTTTGCCATTTTGAGCTACAATAGCTCTTCAGTTGGATCAGACTACATAGGCCAGCCTTTACTCCCCACATGCATCAATGAGCATTGGCCACCAATGACCCCGTCTCTGGTCCAGCGGTTTACTTTCCTTGGGCCACTTTTGGTAGGTCCTGACTGCACTTTTGGAGGTGCTCCGACCCAGTTGTCTAGCCATCACATTTTGGCCCTTGTCAAAGTCACTAAAATCTTTGTTTGCTGCTTTTTTTCTGCTTCGAACACATTAACTTTAGTGACAAAATGCTCACTTGCTGCCCAATATATTCCACCTACTTCCAGGTTCCATTGTAACAAGATATTCACTTTACCTCCCAGAGGTCATCATGTTATGGTTGATCGGTGTATATCTCAGTGCATATACAGAATGCCCCCAGAAATGTAATTTTTGCTTGATCGATTGGCTCGCTGGTTGTACCAGAAAGTATGCACAGATACAAGTTATAGGAATCTCCTGCAAAAAGTTTAATTTTTGATGATACTGCCTAAGACTTACCTTCTTTCAACCCCATAAGGACCCTTTCGCTGCTAAGGACTTTTTTTCATTTTTTTGCACACAATATAATCCACGTTTTAGGCCTGAAAGTTACTTAAAACCCCCGCAAAACATATTTTCTGAAAGCCAACACCTTATAGAATGAAATGTTGGCAGTTGCAAATTTTTGTCAAAGCCAAAAATTAAGTGAACAATGCAGTTAATTTTAGTGCCCCAAAACACAATAAAATGATGATGAAATAAATACCCGACATGCCCAGGTTAATAATTGCGTGCGTCCATGAAACGGCAACAAAATTCAGTACCCCAAAAAGTCCAGACAACGCTTTAAAAGCCCCTGCAGGTCATCAGTTTAAAGATACGCATAAATATTGGCCGCCCTAGAATCTGGCATTCGCGGCGATATCCAACATCTGTAGCATGATCTACGTTTTCTGTAGTCGCACCTAACGCGTGTTTACATGAATGTGCGCATGCTCGCAGGGGACTTTAAACAGTTTTAAAATTATTTTTACATTCATTTTATTCTGGATTATTTTTGAAAACTTTTTTTCATTTAATTGCTACCACAAGCCCCCCATGAGATAGCATATTGGTGGTGACAGGTCCCCTTTAAGATGCTGGCCCCAAACCCACAGAAGCCGGAAAACACGGGGAAGGTGGACACCCTACCGGCTCATAGAAGCGATCTGGCGGCAGCTGAGCCACCAGAATCGCTTCTATTGTAAAGACAGCAGCTGGCTTTACAAAAGGTAAACAGAGTCCGGTTACAGAGGCCCGCTGCCAGCCATGTACTAGGTACTTCACTGGTCACGATAGGGTTAAAGAGATGCAGACATTAGCACTTTACGTATTAGAACACTTAGATGTGTTTAGGTGGTGATAATGAAGACTCCCCCATTCAAGAATCTGTCTGGAAAGGATATGGGGAAATAGCGATTTCTTTAGAACAGAAACCGATAGGAATCTGCAACAAAGGTTCCCAAAATCGATGCAATATGTATAAAGCACTTAGAGGGGATTGTCTCGGAGTCTTCTTCAGGTTTCGCAGATACAGGTAACCCTCATTTTACACCGATTCAAAATGGTGCCCTTTTTGGCTGGTCACGTGACCACCATTGAAACATCGCCACCTAGTGCATCATTAAGGGGGGAGGGGAACGCTATACAGTACAACTGCAGGTGGCTATAATACAAAAGCACAGTACTGTGCAGTCTCTGGCAGCTAGATCGGGGCACAGATGGAGGATTGCAGCTCAGGAAGGGGCACAAAGAACTGTGGGAACCTACAGCGGGACACTTGGAGGTATGATGGTGCACACATAGAGATGCGTTGGTGGGACAGGGATACACCTGGAGATGTACACAGGCACATAGAGACATGAATGAGGCACGGGGGTACACACACTTGGAGGAGCACAACAGGTACACTTGGAGATATGGAGCACACAAGTTCATTTGGAGATTTTGAGGCACATAGAGCCATGCTAGGGGCACAGGGGTACCTTGGGACATTCATTTCAAAGCTTTAAATATAGACACCATTCCTAATGAGCTTGACAAAGAGGTAACATCCTCGAAACGCGTTGCTCCCGAGCCCCCCCCCCCTACTTCACCTACCTGATCCTTCCTCACTTCACCACCATCCCGGCCGATTCTCAATCCTGCATCTTCACCACGGCACGGACACCGGCCCAGACACATCCATCTCACAGCCCGATTTCCCCCACTCGCAGCTGCAGCCCAGCCTGACATCAGTCCTCACATCACTGGCACTTCACATTGCTTCAGCGGGGACACGGACACACTTACATCCATCTGGTCCCGAGACCCCACTTAAAGTAAGTGAACCATTTCCTCTTACTTTCTCCACTGTGCTACTACCAGTTCCATAGTCCCCCTAGCCTCGCACCCTCACGTTTGTTTTTTGTTTAAAGCTTTAAATATAGTGTATTATGTCACTTATGTCATTTTTGACAGAAGCCTTGAACTCAACTCCCTCACTTCCCATTAACTTACATTATATATAAGGTTTCTATTTGCAGCCATTCCTTCTGGAACCTAACCCTGGCGTAAATGGAGGGTTACATGTATGTTGATTTTATTCTAAATTACTTTTTGCATCTTTAGTTTGTGGTGACAATATACCACTTTTTCAAGACAGAACTGACATCTCTTAAATTTCCAGTGATTTTTCCTAATCATGTTTAAATAAAAAGTACAGCCTCAGACTTGTACCCAAAATTTAATTGACAAAGCTTACTGACTGCAGGAACACCATATAAGAGCATGTTTACGTAGCATAGAGTGGTAAAGCCCACAGTCAACGTTCACAATTCATTTAAAAATTCCCCCCCCCCCCCCAGATACAATCCATGCAGAAAACAATGTCTCAACAAATTGTCAGAGTAACATTAAAGACTGTATTGGGCAAGAATTAATGTGGATGCTCAAAGTTCACAAGTTTGAGATCCCACAATTATGAATGACATCATACATGCTTGCCTTTCAGAGCAGCAGACATTTACTTTGGGAGGATGATTCATTTAACATGAGGGTTTTTTTTGTAATTACAATTTTTCCTTCATGAACAGAAAGATCATGTCAGGGAGGAATCTGTTTTAGCCCCACCCTACGCACCTCTGCAGCAACAGTTCAATAACACCTATTTATTACTAGCTATCATTAATAAGTCATTTAGATGCCTAAAAAACCCCAGCTTTTCTTTTTCATGATATTTATCCCTCAGGGGTGTGGCATCCATTGCCCAGATCCAGGTCTGGGCAATAGATTTAATATCATTAGTAAGCTGTAGATCACTACTATAGTGATCCATTGTTGTTTTAAGGGCATAGCTGTATCCTAAAGTAATTATGACTTCCTATGTAAACATAGAAAACCTTGGGGAAGATGTATCAAAACTGGAGCAGACAAACTGGAGCAGTTGCCCATGGCAACCAATTAACTTCTATATTCAGTTAAGATTTGAAAATGAGAGAAGCTGATTGGTTGCCATGCACAGCTGCTCCAGATTGTATCTGCTCCAGTTTTGATAAATTCCCCTTTGTGTTTACACAGTGCAAGAGCCCCTTTTATTGCTTAGTCTATTTGCTTTAGGGCATAGAGCTGGCCCTGAGTCACTGAAAGGCAGCACCAACTGCAGCCACTTAAAACCAACTGAATCTTTAAAAAGGTGCTAGCACCAAAATGCAATCACAGTTCCATTTCTAAGTAGATACTGGTACTTCATGGATTAACCTATAAAAAAAACTTCTAGTTATTCAAATACTGCATTTCAAAGCAAAAGTAGTTTACCAAATTATGGAGGCATTAGGTAAATCTCAATAATTCTGCTTTAAAGCTATAGTTTTACATCTGCAAGGGCTGAACTAATGGGATTAAAATGAGAACAAGCCAAAATATTCCTCTTAAAGCATGTTCTGCACCCCTGGAAGTTCAATTGTCCATAGTGCAGAGATTTCCAGCTGTCTGACTGCTAAAACAGGCATTGAAATTGCAGGTGGAATTGCGCTGGTCACTAAGGACACCACCTCCACTTATACAGAGAAGCCCTTGGCAACTACAGGGAACATTTAAGCTCTTCTGCTACTGTAAGAACCACCATCACTGCAGCAAGAAACTCACATAGCACTGGTGAAGGACAAACAAAGGCTGTATGAAGAAATGCGAGAGAGAAAAAGAAGCAGACAAGATATGCTTGAAAAGTATGTGCTGGAAAGATATTTATTTCTTGGATTTCTGTCCAGTTATGTACTTGGGCCCTCAGTATGTGTGGCCAACATCAGCAGAACCAAAAACCAGGGTTATTTATGACACGATGTAAAATCAAGGAAATCTGTATAGTACAAAAAGGAATCATATTTGTCATCACCTAGTTCTTGTGAATTTTATCAAGCACTTAAATCTCAAAACTGGTCAACTGTGATCACATTATTCAATCAGAGATTATGATGTAGACACATTTTAACCTCCCTGGTGCTGGATGCGCAAGTAACTGAGGGGGTTAAAGCTGAACTCCTGGTAAGCAGCTAAATACAATAAATGACATTCTGGGAAAAGAAATGCAATTCTCTGCAGCCAGTTTTGTAAGCCAGATAACCCTGCCAGGCAACATAGCCAAGCCTTCAGGCTGCACTGCAGCAGAATTTGGCCAAGAACGTACACCCAGCCTGCAGATTGGACAATGAAAAAGTAGCAGCACATTGATGAGATAATCACTCTGTGCACTTTTGTTAACATGTTCCCCGTCAGCAGAAAAGGGCCGACTGGATCCAACTACTAGCCCTCCTGTGCCTATGAAGGGGATCAGAAGAAGCTGATACCAAGACTAATTCTTACACCTGTTTCATTAAAAAAAAAAAAGTTTAAAAAAAAGACTTTTTATGAATAAATTCATTTGTTTTTTATATCTGCCTGGAGTTCAGCTTTAAGAATTCATTACATCTTCCCCACAGGAAACTAGGCAGATAATCAAAAATGGAAGATCAAAGTTTATTTTTTTTTTCTTTTTACTACCTGCATACAAAAACATATTGCACATCAAACAACCAAAACAAAAATAAAAATACCATACTAAGGACTAACATATGCAGTTTTATACAGGAGAAACATTCTGGAAATTGTATCTTTTCATCAGTAGTTAGGATTATGCCTTTGTGGACATGACTACGTTCGGTTTAGTGTTTATAGCAATGTTTGATTTTTAAATACTGTACAGTTTAATAAATAAACCAAACAAAGCCCCAATGAAGAACAGTCACTGCCAATAGCTGCAGATGAGTTTTTGTCTGTTCCAGTGGTCTGCAGTTTCCTCCATACAGCTTTCTTTTTTTAATAAAAAAAAAAAAAAATAAACACATGTATTAAAACGACCAGTTTCCAGACCTAACCAATAGAGAAGTTACAGTTCAGTGCAAAATACTTTTAGACTGCATTTTCTAGTTTTTCCTCAGGTGAAGAAGTGGTTGCATATTGTTAAAAATGTAACAAAAGCAGCTAATGCTTTCAGAACGAATATTATGCAGATCTCCCCAATTCAATGCTATATTTGAAAACAGAACATTTCCTTTAGCCAGCACTTTTTTTTTCTTTTTTTAATTTTTTTTTTTTTAATGTTTTGTATACTATCTCAAGGCACATCTGATGATGTATTTAGAACACAGTAGGTATCAACTTATGTTTAACATGTGTATCAGGATCCCTCCCCTTTCTTTATTCCAAATGGAGGAACTGAAAGTGTGGTGTAAAGACTGGCGATCCTTAATCTATCTTTGGCAAGCTTGTACAAGCACTATTGTAAAATGTAATGTAAAGGAACTGTAAACTAGGAAACTCCATTTTAGGACACCCCGTTCAGTATGGCTTCTTGGTTTCCTCCATCATTTCTTTCGGGGGCTGATGTCTGAGACTTTGAAGCATTGTCGCCAGAGGACCCTCGAGGACCATTTGTGACCTTTTCTGCAGTTCCGTGTTCTTCAATTACATCCTTTACCTGAAAAAGGAAAACTATCAAAACGCAAGCAAGAGAAGTCAAATTCAGACAAGCAAATAATGGAAATCTATGTACTTTATTGGCAGAAAAAGATGAAAAAAAAGGGAACTCCATTTAGATCTCAAGTACAAGAGCATCTTGTAGATCGTTTTACTTTATCTTACTCCCATGAAGATACTGCAGCAGTCCCTTCCCCTCTGTGGAAGAAGCAGTCATATGCAATGAGGAGATTTTGCCTCAAAAACTAGGAACAATTAGGCTGCCAAGGTAGTCCTGGCTGTGGAACCACATTAGGGTAAGTCATAGTCACTTCACTACACGTCAAAGAATGACAATTTCTGGGTGTTTGTAAACTGTTAACTCACTGGCCACTATACCATGGCTAACAGAAAAACATCAAAAAAGATCAGATGAGGCAGAATCATTCACTCTGACCTTCCAAATATGATTGATATCCATTTTACTAAAAAAGCAAACATTAAATATGGACCGTGCATATCAGAACTGCATCTCAGGTTTTGTCAGGATCACTGAAGAGGCCTGTCATATAAAATATACAGTATGTGTTATTGTTAAGAAAAGTATATCTGTAGATTTAGGATGTGGCTGCAATGTATCTTCATTAAAACATAATGCCTAGAAAACCATGAATCTAGGAGATCTTTTCAACTCTGAAACTCAACTTTTGAATAAAAGTAAAAAGTAGCCGGGAGCCAATAAACTTTGCGTTGATATTGAACAGCTGTAAGTTGCATATTTAGCTATATAGTGACTTGTAAAAGAATACACCCCTTTGGCATCCTATTTTGCTTCATTACCACCTGGAATTAAAATGTATTATAATTTGGATTACAAGTAAAGGATGTACACAAAAAATAGTGGATATCCATAAAATAAATGTGAAGTAAATTCAAGAAAATAACTTGTTTAAAAAAATTAAAAATGGAGCTGTGATGCTTGGATTTGTATTCACCCCCTTTGCTCTGAAGCCCCTACTTAAGATCTGGTGCAACCAATAACCTTCAGAAGTCACATAATTAAAGACCACCTGTGTGCAATCTAAGTGTCACATGATCTCTGTTCTGAAAGGCCCCCCAAGTCTGCAACACCACTGAGCAAGTGGCTCCATGAAGACCAAGGAGCACTCCAAACAGGTCAGGGACAAAGCTGTGGAGAAGTACAGATCAGGGATGGGTTACAGAAAAAAAAAAAACACATTCGAAACCTTGAACATCCCACGGAGCACCATTAAATCCATTCTTAAAATAAGAAAAGACTATGGCACCACAACAGACCTGCCAAGAGAGGGCCAGTCATCAAAACTCACTGACCAGGCAAGAAGGGCAATAATCAGAAAGGCAACAAAGAGACCAAAGATAACCCTGAGGGAGCTGCAAAGCTCCACAGCGGAGATTGGAGTATCTGTCCATAAGACCACTTTAAGCCGTACACTCCACAGAGCTGGCCTTCATGGAAGAGGCGCCAGAAAAAAACATTTGCAAGTTTACTGTTCGCCAAAAGGCATGTGGGAGACTCTCCAAACATATGGAAGAAGGTACCCTGGTCAGATGAGACTAAAATTGAGCTTTTTGGCCTGCAAGGAAAACACTTTCTGGCGCAAACCCAAGACCTCTCAAGACCTCGAGAACACCAACCCCAGTGAACAGTGACAGTGAAGCATGGTGGTGGCAGTTCCTCGATACGAGGAGGCGGAGGAACCTCTCACCTAGAAAAGTTGAAGGCATGAGGCAACCCACTGAACATGGGGTCACGACCCACCAATTGAAATCCAAGGCTCTAAAACGAATCCTTCACAGCACCAAGCTACAGAACGTACCTTCTCTTTTTTGCCTTTAGCCAGTGCTTCTTTAGGGAGGTTTCTCTGTCGGCTCTGAGACTCGGCTCTGGAGATATAGTCTGCCACTGTAACTGTGAAGCGATAACAGATTATAACAAATCAAATGTGTGAAGTGAAACAGGAAGCTTAAGCTTTCAATTATAAAAGACTACCCATAAAAGTGACCCCCAGGCAATTCAAACAAACACTACAAACTGCACAAGTATCAGTACATTTAATAAAGTGCAGGTGAAAACACACACAATAGTTTTTACTTGCTTCATTTGTATTATCAGGTTATTAGTATGGACCAATAACAAAAACAAACATACTGCAAAGCAGAGTGGTAACTAGGGCAGGCATTTGAGCAAATTCCACTTCTAAGTGGTAAGTTTTTAGTAATGAAGTCTAGAATTACAGATCACTAATGAGGTTCATACCGTTTGTTAAACTTTACACTGCCAATTATTGCACAAATACCCCGAGCAGTGCATTTCCATGCAGATTAGTTACCAATAATTCCACCCGCTTTAGTTACCTGGCTGTCTATCTTCTGACTGACCCCTGAAGCGACGCCTGCGGCTACGATTGCGTCGCTGGGGTTTTTGTTCACTATCATCTGTAACAGTAAGGTGCAATAAAAACTTTACTATTCTGTAATTTTTAATCCTGGGTAATAATTTAATGTATAAAAGACTCCAAGCTTTAAAAAATCAATGTGTCATGCTTTATAGAAAGAACCAAACTAGACAAGCATACATTAAAGCCTAAACACGGTTTACAAACACTTTCATCAGTGTCATGATGCTTAGAAACATAAGCTCGTCATGAACAGGAGCTTCTAATTATCCAAAGTCTGATGAAAACAAAAAACATGCAGTACTCTGATATTGTCCTAATTACACCAACACTATTGTAAAGAGACTAACTTCTTCCATATAACTAGCCCCTCCATAAATGCAACATACCTCATCAGTGCTACAAAAACCCATTCTAGTACAACTCGTTCTATAACAGCTGAGTTCCTCCAAGAACCTCACTGCCAGATCAAACTGCACATGTGCCAACTGTAAAGTTTGGCTGACACAAGGCATACCCCCAAACGCCTTGTACTGGCAGCTAACCACACAAACAGTTAACAGTCACAGTGATGAGGTAGTACTACACTGGGCAGGTAGGCGACATTTATGTATAGGAGAATAGTAAATCTTTACAATATTTCAGAAATACAAAAATAGGGAACAAAAATGCACAACCAGAAAACCACCGACATAAAAAGCATCAAATCGGTGATTTACAGTTAAACCATAAACAGGATTTGATAAGACTCGCATCTACACTGTAAACATTTCATGATTTCGGAATCACATCTTACAATGCATACCCACAAACACATTGGGGGGAATTTATCAAAACTGGAGCAGACAAAATATGGAGCAGTTGCCCATGGCAACCAATCAACATCTCTCTTCAGTTTCCTCAGGTAAGATTTGAAAATGAGACAGAGAAGCCGATTGGTTGCCATGCACATCTGCTCCAGATTTTGATAAATTCCCCCCATTGAACTTTCTGTATTTGTACACTGGATTGAAATGTAGCATCACAAAATCATACCCAAGCCATTTTCATTTACGGATGCATTATCGGATTCAGTCGTCCCATCCATCAAAGATGCATCTTCATCAGTCCTCCTCCTTTTTTACTTGCTTCATTTGTATTATCAGGTTATTAGTATGGACCAATAACAAAAACAAACATACTGCAAAGCAGAGTGGTAACTAGGGCAGGCATTTGAGCAAATTCCACTTCTAAGTGGTAAGTTTTTAGTAATGAAGTCTAGAATTACAGATCACTAATGAGGTTCATACCGTTTGTTAAACTTTACACTGCCAATTATTGCACAAATACCCCGAGCAGTGCATTTCCATGCAGATTAGTTACCAATAATTCCACCCGCTTTAGTTACCTGGCTGTCTATCTTCTGACTGACCCCTGAAGCGACGCCTGCGGCTACGATTGCGTCGCTGGGGTTTTTGTTCACTATCATCTGTAACAGTAAGGTGCAATAAAAACTTTACTATTCTGTAATTTTTAATCCTGGGTAATAATTTAATGTATAAAAGACTCCAAGCTTTAAAAAATCAATGTGTCATGCTTTATAGAAAGAACCAAACTAGACAAGCATACATTAAAGCCTAAACACGGTTTACAAACACTTTCATCAGTGTCATGATGCTTAGAAACATAAGCTCGTCATGAACAGGAGCTTCTAATTATCCAAAGTCTGATGAAAACAAAAAACATGCAGTACTCTGATATTGTCCTAATTACACCAACACTATTGTAAAGAGACTAACTTCTTCCATATAACTAGCCCCTCCATAAATGCAACATACCTCATCAGTGCTACAAAAACCCATTCTAGTACAACTCGTTCTATAACAGCTGAGTTCCTCCAAGACCCTCACTGCCAGATCAAACTGCACATGTGCCAACTGTAAAGTTTGGCTGACACAAGGCATACCCCCAAACGCCTTGTACTGGCAGCTAACCACACAAACAGTTAACAGTCACAGTGATGAGGTAGTACTACACTGGGCAGGTAGGCGACATTTATGTATAGGAGAATAGTAAATCTTTACAATATTTCAGAAATACAAAAATAGGGAACAAAAATGCACAACCAGAAAACCACCGACATAAAAAGCATCAAATCGGTGATTTACAGTTAAACCATAAACAGGATTTGATAAGACTCGCATCTACACTGTAAACATTTCATGATTTCGGAATCACATCTTACAATGCATACCCACAAACACATTGGGGGGAATTTATCAAAACTGGAGCAGACAAAATATGGAGCAGTTGCCCATGGCAACCAATCAACATCTCTCTTCAGTTTCCTCAGGTAAGATTTGAAAATGAGACAGAGAAGCCGATTGGTTGCCATGCACATCTGCTCCAGATTTTGATAAATTCCCCCCATTGAACTTTCTGTATTTGTACACTGGATTGAAATGTAGCATCACAAAATCATACCCAAGCCATTTTCATTTACGGATGCATTATCGGATTCAGTCGTCCCATCCATCAAAGATGCATCTTCATCAGTCCTCCTCCTGCGTGATCGCCTGCGGCGGTTAGTGCTGTTGTGAGACTCGCTTGCGTCAGTATCTGCTGTCTGGTCTGATTCTGTGTTGTCAAGTAAGCTGTATGGGTTGCTGTCAGGATCCTTGAGAACTGGGCATGAAAACAGCCTAGTCAGCTTTTGCAAAATCTTGTCTTCTAAAGACATTTGTCATAAGAAGTTTAAAATATATACCTTAAATAAAAACCCTGCAAAAGTAGAAACCCAAAGCACCTTGGGAGATATGTGCAATATATATTAGCCCATGTGAAGTCCTTTTCTTTGGAAACACAACTGTCTACACTTAAAATTGAAGCAGTCAGTCCAATAGACTTCTATTGGTTGGCTACTTTAATTCAAGGAACATGCAGGGACTGCAAGCTGCAGCTAAGAGAAAGACTGTTGCTATCAGCTTTCGCAGCAGCATATGTAGCAAAGGACTCCACAGAAGCAAGTGTTAAGCACATTGCACTCACAATCCAGAGTGTTTTGAATTATTTTGAATTCAAGCTATATTTCTAAGGTCCTTTAGCATTCATGATTTAAGTAATAGAACTAAGGAAAAAAACTAGCACACAAGTAAAATAACTGTACCAGAGCTAATAGAAGATTTGCCACCCCTAGATCCCCCACGCCCTCGTCCAGCAGATCCGCTCCGACCTCTGCCTCCAGGACGCCTTCGACTGTCTCTTTGTTGGCGACTCTCGCGATCGTCTTCACCAGCTAGTGACCAGTCACTTAGCTCATCTTTCCTTTCTGATTCAGTCTCAGAGGGATTGGACAGCTCAGAGTTCGTACCTTGTACAAAAAATTGAATTTTAAAGATTTGTAATGCTAAAAAAGGTAAGAATCCAAGTAACAGTAAAAGGCAATAATTATTTATTTATTTTTCTCCACAAAAACAAATGTAAATAAAAGATAACACTTCGTATGTGTATTCAAATCAAGATGAATCGGAGGCTAGGTTCAAACCTAGGCGTTTGCGCCGACAAGCTTTTTTTGCATGATTTTGCTTTGAAAACTGTGCTGCCTCCAATGCATAGCGATGTCTTTGGGACCACAAACACCCGAAAATAGCTCCTGCACCTCTTTGCGCGGCCGAAATCGCCTAAGGTGTGAACTTCAATGGGAATCTGTATTTGCGGGGATTCGCCTAGGTGTGAAGCAAGCCTTAAATAAATCACATAAGGGGAAAGATACTCCGATAACTGGTATAAGGAAGGCGCTAACCCTTGGTAGGACAATGCAAGAAAATGCACACAGAAAAGGCAAAGAATTGGGCCGTTTACTCTGCCGCTTTCTACAACTCTTCAAGGAACCTTTTGGATTCTGTACACTCAGTTGTTTCACCACATAGGAGTCAGAAAATATCAGCTCAACTGCAAGCAGGTTTTGGCATCATGTATACTTTTTAGCTAAAAGAAGCAACCAATAGGATTCCCCCTTTCATTCTCCAATACTATACTGGAAACCCGAAAAGGGAGTGTGATTGTCTATGGGCAACAAGAACAGTTTGTATCTAACATTTACACATGCTTTAAGAGCGAACCTTGTTCAGAAGCAACAGACTACTGGTTAACTAGAGCATAACGAAATTGACAGTGGAGAGTAACCAAGACAGAGTTGTCTTTTACTTGTAGTCTCTTATTACTTTGCTGTACTCATAAGAAATATGCTCAAAATATTCGAGGCTTGCTCATATGCTCTCTAGATTCTTACAGAAATGTGCACTAAAGTGTAGACAGGGCTATGGATCAAACATTGGGTCACTTTCAGATGAGGTCCTGCGGTCAGTCCAGGTGTCCCTGCCTCCCATCTGCTCATTTCTCTTACAAAGAACATATCGCAGAGATTATGTGAAATGTTCAAAATGTGGTTTGGAAAAAGGATCTCCAATTCATTTATTGTGGCGTTGCCCAAAATTGGCGAGATACTGCAATGCAGTTATTAGTGTGGGGATTCTGTTATTGCAACTTTAATTTCCAATATTCCACTTTTTATTTTTGAGTCCTCTGTGTTGGACTTCTTTGTTATGAAACAGGTATCCCTTACCCCACTGCGGAGACATGGGCTATGGAATTGGACCGCTTATCTATGGACCCGCTGATCGCCTATAAGTGAAACACCCGGTAACGGGTGTGTTTAATCGTCGGGTCTTTTCTGCCCGTGCGTGCCCGCTAGGGGGCACGCGCGAGCAGAAAAAAATTGCCGTCTGGAGACGGCAACCCGCAGATGCTGCAGTGCCGTCTGTCCGTTTTTTTACTACGGGCGGACGGCAAGAGGTTCAGAAAATCAATTAGCACCGAGGCACCCTTGACAAGCATTTGATGATCTGGAACAGATGGCTTGCCCTATTTTTACCCAACCCTTGTTACACACCTAACCTTATCAGTTTATGAGTACCTGAATTATTTACAACTAATGCATGCATGCTGCCAGATGATACCATTCCATCATCACCACGCATTATGTGCCCGTAAGAGATACACTGTAGGCCAAAAAAAGGTAATCAACGGGATTTTGGGCAGTGTTATGATCTGGGGGTTGCTTCAGTTGGTCAGGTCTAGGTTCAGCAATGTTATGCGCCAAAAAAGGAGGTCAGCTGCACACCTGAATATACTGAATGGTATATTCAGGTGGTACAGGTTTTTCCATCAATGGATTTTTTTTCTCCCCTGATGGCACAGGCATATTCCAAGATGACAATGCCAGGATCCTTCAGGCTCAGATTGAGAGAGTGGTTCAGGGAGCACGAGATCATTTTTACACATGGATTGGCCACCACAGAGTCCAGACCTTAATCCCATTGAGAATCTTTGGGATGTGCTGGAGAAGACTTTACGCAATGGTCCAACTCTCCCATCATCACTGCAAGATCTTGGTGAAAAACTAATGCAACTCTGCACAGAAATAAATATTGTGACATTGCATAAGTTCACATTGCCACGGTAAATGCATGCTGTTATCAAAGCTAAAGGCGGTCCAATGAAGATTGTGAAATTTTTTGGCCAGGCAGTATATGTTTTGACTACTATATTTTGGATATCTGTGCCTTTATTGTCTTGGACTCTGTCCATTTGATGTCTGTACAGTTTGTTTTTAAGTTATCTTGTTATCCAAACTTTGAAATCAATAAAAAAAATCGGAGTTGAAAAAAAATATATACATTACAAGGCTAAAAAATAACTTCAGGCAAAGACATACCATAACCAGATGTGTAATTTGGGCCCCTGCGTCCTCGGCCCCTTCCACTATAAGATCTGCTTCCACGGACAGAAGAGGCAGTGCTTTCATCAGTTGCATAACCCTTTTCTTTTTCTGGTCCTCTGCTTGAAGATGGCCGGAAACCCATACCAATTTGACGAAGCTGCTCATCAATTTGAAGTCTTTCCATTCTTAGCTGCTCTACCTCCTGAGTTTTCAAAAAAGCACAAGTATACATTAACTTTTCTTTTCATCACCACAGCTATTCTCAAGGACATCAGCTAAGAGTTTAAACTTACTTTAAGATAGGCAATGTGATACTCCAGAAGAACCTGGACATTCCCAATGCTCTCCTTTGTTCCTACAAAAACAAATGGAACCATGCCCTGCAGAGATAAACATAAGCCACTGAATGAATGCACGTGACAGGCAAAGAAATGACTAATAAAAGGTTTTAATTTTTTTTTAAGTTTAAAAAAAAAAAAAAAGTTACCAAACTCACATCTTCACGGGGTAACTTTGTTTCATTGTCTCCTTCAATCCTCACCCGTACAACTCCAGATTTATCCACAATTTCTTGAATTACTTTTCCATTTTTGCCAATGACTTTTCCTGAAGATAAAATGGCATACACAATTATATACAATCAAATGAATGTGTAACCCTAACCCCCAGAATTTAGCACTCATTCTCTTAATCTTTCTCGAGTGGGTGCACATTACATTGTTTTTCCCCAAGACATAGGGACATTTTATAAATTATTTTGTAGGATTTTAAAATGTCAAAATATCCAGCATAGACAAAACATTCTTACCAACAAGATTTCTGGGAACTTGAATGAAGTCCTCTACAAACTCCAAGTAACTTCGTGCTTTCTTTACTGCTTCTGCACTCTACAAAAGCAAGCCAAATGTTTAAGCTTACAATACTGTATGAAACGGGTGCTTCAGTTACGTTTCTATTAAACTAACCTTGTCATAAGCAGCAATGTGCCACTGCCAAACACCTCCCTAAAATGCTAGCTGCCATGCTGTGATACTAACCCTAATGTGCATGCTTGTTCCTACGTCAGTGACTAATCCTTCGTTCACACCTCTGCGCTGCGACATCACAAAGGTGCTGTAAGATGTGCTGCAGGATGGGAGGTAGACAACCAATTCATTTTAATGGGCTGCCTACTGCAGCTAAAATGCAGTAAAAGAAGAAGTCCATGCACTTTTTTTTTTAAATTGCATAATAGATTACAATGCAATGTGGTGAGATACAACACACATGCACTCAACTTTATAGTGTACGGTTTTATATTTAATTTTTAGCTTTGGACTGGAGAGGCAAGGAACAGTATAGTGATTTTTATTGCTGCATGCCCGATTCACTCTCTCTACCTTTGTTACTGGGAATGTGATGAGAAACCCAAAATTTAATGGCTGCCTCTAGAACAAGAGGCGAGATGTCTCTCAGTCCCTGTTAGAGAGGGACAAAAAAAAATGGCTAGAAACATAATTTAATTGTAAAGTGAAGACATTGGAGGGGGATTTATCAAAACTGGAGTAGACAAAATCTGGAACAGCTGTGCACAGCAACCAATCAGCTTCTCTCTCTCATTTTCAAATCTTAACTGAACAAACGCTGATTGGTTGCCATGGGCAACTGCTCCAGTTTCTGTTTGCCCCAGTTTTGATCAAAATCCCCCATTGTGTCCTAGTATCCATTCGTCTGAACTTATTACTATAAAAAAAAACCAGAAAAAAAAAGGGGCCAAAAAAAAAAAAAAAAAAAAAAAAAAAATTTTTTTAGGAAGATACTAACCTCACCGTAGATTCGAAACGTTCCACTGTCTTCTTCTAACTCGATAGCTGTGATACCTGGAACCTTCCTGGCTTGCTGGATGTTATTTCCATGTGTACCTATTGCCAGCCCCATTAAATCTTCTCGGACAACAAATTCTTCATGAAATGCTGCTGCAAGTTGTTTTGTACACTAGAAACAATAAAAGTTTGTAAGCACAATATGAGGTTGTTGACCCACAATGTTGACATACATCCCACTGTTATTAGCAGACATCTTAATGCAAAACTATATGTTTGGCGAGCAATCGCAAATTTCAAAACAGATCTCAACACGTCTAGCTACTAATGACAAGTGAGAAAACAACAGTGCCTATTAAAGATTTGCATGAGGGCTTACATTATACTCTCAGGTAATACTTACTTCTAAATGTTTGGTGGCTTCCTCATTTCTTGACATGAGCATCAGTTTTGTGCGAATACTGCGTAAGTGCATGTCACTTAGTATATTTACCCGCTTTACTGTTGCTTCACTTGCAGACTTTAAATATATATAAAAAGACAATGAGAAAGAATATAAATGCACTTAACACATAACAGAATGTCTTCAGCAAATGGCTAAAAACAGCTTGTTACCAGTGACAGATAATTACCTAGATAGACAGCACAATACTGTGTGTAAATAGGGCAAGGATAGGGTTTCACATTACAATTCAACAAAAACAAAAAACTGAATTTATTTTATTTTCAGTATTTTGTAAACTTGTGAATAAAAAAAAATAAAAACAAATCATCATTGTGTAAATAACTGAATCAAAATATGTTAATGCTTTAATACATTTTTACATATGTAAATGGCAGCAGTTTAAAAATTTGCTTATTTCATATGCCCAGTACTACAAAAATGTTTGTGTTTTATTGCTTTTTGCAATCTTTGCAAGAGGTGACTCCTTAAACTCAGCCCCTATGTGGCGGATATCTCAAGGTAAGAGAAACTGTCGTTACACTTAAAGCTCTATAGTGGCTAATATACAAATATCTAGGTTTGCTTCAATATAGAAGACATGTACCAGCAAGCTTGCAAAAATAATAAAGCTGAATACAAATGCATTTTAATGTGGACACTGCAATAACTCCAACTATGTGCCATGACCATGTATTACAGGTTGGGGGAATTTTAGCACTTTAGGTAATTATTTGTTTTACATTTCAGTGGTTTGAGTAAAATGATGTTTGCCCCACATAACAGTAATTTGTAGATTTGCAAACGTCAGAATTAGAGATTTCACTGCACCTCAACAAAACAGCAATTTTATCCTCTATACCGATATTGGACCCAATTACAACAATATATAAAACATGGTCTCTGGTAACAGAGGACTTCAGTTGTTGAAGAGCCTTTAACTTGACAGATCTGTCTGACATCAGACCCCAGACTCCTTTCTGCCGAGACCAAAGTACTAATGCCTGGTATCTGACAAGCAGTCCAAAGGAGCCCAGAGTCCAACTTTCCCCCAAACACACCTTAATAAGTTACATATTCGCAATAGTTCAGATTTAATGTTCAAATATAGGTCCATCTTAGTGCAGCCAAGTTGCTTTGCCCGTCTGTACTTGAGTGTGAACAGCTTTAGCACATCCTTACCAGTATAATCAATTGATTAGATTCTGCACTAAAATATACACGACATGCTCCTACAGCTTTCTTGAATTCCTTATGCACACTCTCACTGGCACACCTGTAATAAAAAAAAAAAAAAAAAAAAGAGGTTTTAGAAAAGTTGATGGACGCAATTTCAACTGTTCAAGAGTACTAGTAAAGAATTTGAACTGCCATGAAAAGAATAGTGTAGACACCCCTGTCTGCACAAAGTTCAGTTATCTTCAGAGCATAACAGGAGCTCTAAAAAGTGAGATCTTTGCCCTGCTCAACATTGGTCAGGTACAGTAGCGTACAATACTGCTGGATCAACAGTGAAATGCTGGAGGTATGGGCAAATGCCAACTTTGTAAACCAAGTTGCTGTAAGTATATACTGGGAGTCCAGAGTTGGCACCTCTGGCTGTTTGCAATAATATCGGATAGTATATTGTATTGGTAATCTACACTTTGCTGAAGTATTATGGTACCAAAAAACAAAAAAAAAACAAAGAAAACACCTACTGCATATGTCCAATAACCCATCTTATACAGAACTGCAGCAGCACAAATATTTTAAAGTATTTTTTTGAGCAACGGAGTTAGCAAATTGTGAATCACACTCTTCACTTTTAATTATTTTAGCTAAAAATGTTTTGACATTCTGTGGTATATAAAGCCTGGCATAGGAAAGTGGCTGTGACGCTCAAAAACGAAACTAAAAGTCAGATGCCGGCTTTTAGTTTCATTTTCGAGCCGCGTACAGCAGAGGACGCCGTGGGATTGCAGGGACAAGGTGAGTGTCAGTTTTCTCTGCAGCCCCGAGTCTGGCTCGGGGTTACCGCTCCTAGCATTGAAAATTCACCCCGAGCCAGACTCGGGAATACCGCCAGGGAGGTTAACAAACAATTATATAATACAAAAATATACACTATACCCAGTAGCAGTCGGTATGTCCTAATGCAGGCCAACTGAGGAGTGGGTAACATCTACTGATAGGCGCATAGAATTTAGGAACCATCATCATTTTAGAGTAATCTGAAGGAGCAATGCCTGAAATCAAGGCTAGGGGAGGCGAGGTCCTTTTCAAGATAGGGGAACTATCAGAATCTTCATCTATGGGGAAGTCAGACTTCCCCAAAAGGTGAAGATTCGGCACCACAAGTGATTTCTAATTGAGACAAGATCAGAATGCCAACTCACAAAAGGATCTCCTGACAAAGGGGGAAGTGTTTACTCTGGTAAACCAAACGAAAGTCCCAAGCATGGGGTGCACGCATTAGAGTGGTCCTCTCAGGGTGGGGGAAGGCAACCACTGCATCCTCCACCAAAGACTGAAAGATTGCGTCTGAGACTTCTTGGTCCAGCAAGACCATCTGCGTGTCTTATCCAGAGTCCAGTAGAATATAAGGGAGAGACGGGCACTTCAATAGTGAATCAAATACATTTGTTTATTGACGTATGAGTAGCATAGTGTGATACACTTAATGCGACGTTTCGGGGTCACAGGATCAATTCTGCCTGATGAAGGGGATCCTGTGTGACCCCGAAATGTCACATTATGTGTATTACACTATGCTACTCACACGTCAATAAACAGACTTATTTGATTCACTATAGGAGTGCTGGTGTCTCTGTATATCACCACGGTTTCCAGCCTTTGACTGCTGCAGCACCCACCCTCATCTCTTTGGAACAGCGGTTTTTGAGTGAGATGGGTTCATGGATTATATCCAGAGTCCAGGTTCCCACACAGATAAAGGGATACTAAAAAAGGACTAAGACCACACAAGGGGAGACCATACTGGAAGGGCATCTCCCAACTACTATACAAACCCTGAAAGGGAAAGATTGGGGAGTTCCTTTGACAGATACAAAGATCCACAGGGATGGACTTCTTGACGAGGATTTAAACTTCACGACTCTGCCCATTGATGACCAAGTTTACCCATGCTAGGCACCTGGCAAATTGTATCCAGATGAGGTCTGTCAGTAGGGTTCTTTGGCAATGCCGCCGAGATCACTTGTAATAAGCCCGCTTGGAGTCCTCCACCCCCCGGCTGCCTATGTCCCCTCCGGCCGCCTCCCTCACTGCCATGGTTTCCAGGGTCCCCCGCTCTTCTAGTGGACTCGGGACAACAGCAAATGCCTTCAGGATGGAGAGTATAAGTGAACACTGAGACAAATAGCACTCGTTGGTCAGAGCAGTCACCTAACCGCACTGACCAATGAGAAGCGCTTCCTAGCACGGTTAAATATGTTTTGTTATTTTGTATCAGGACAAGTAGATTGGGCCCTCGCTTTAGTCCTTGGAGAAGTAGTTTATTAAAAAATGTACACACCCCGCAGAGCTCTACAATCAGCAAACGGCTGAGATCATTGTGCTCTCAAGTTCATCAGTTCGTTAGCAACAATACAACTCACACGTGTTGGCAGTTTAGCTATAAATACATTTCATAAATAAAACTGTAAAAAATGATTCTTGAAAGGAATTACCACACTTGTGACAAGGATCCAATGAATACAGTTAAAAATGAATAACATTTAAGCTATTATAAATAGAATACATGTGCAAAAAAAAAAAGGATGGGAAAAAGGCAGGGTCTAAAAAAAAAAAAAAAAAATCAGAGAACTTACGCTTCTCTGAGGTCTTCTGGAACGTCCACCATGCATTTAAAGAAAGAATTCTTTGTGACAGGCTTGTTCTGGTTCACAGGTCGAAGCCGCTCAAATGTGACAATTTCATTGTAGGTAGCATCGCAAGCAGCATATTCAATAACATAAAACTGCAAAAATAACAAAATAAATTTTCAAACATTATACACTTACCACTCAGTCTTAAATTTTTCCACACAATATTACAGTGGAAAGTCTCTTGTTTACTCTTGAAAATAAGAATGGTTTCATAGGTTTACGTTTCATATATAATAAACAAAAACTTTCAACAATTTTGCAGTTGGATCAGTAACTTGTGAAGTCATTAGAAAATTCATAATACAGAAATAATGACAAAAACCTACCTCCCCTTTCATCATCCGAACTTTAGCAAGCCACCATCCACAAGGCTCTTGGTCATTGGCTCTTGAGTAAACCTATATAGGCAGGAGTATGTGGAAATATTAATTCTTCACATTGGTAAAATCAAACAAACCCATAACATTAAAATGACCACCAACATTTATATGCAACAATTAAAATAAAATGTAAAACTGCCAGTCACCTAATAAAATAAAGCCTGTTGTGCTAAAGGTGGGGTCCCCAGCTCTTCATGAAAGTTCAGATGATCGACCCCCAAACATTGTTTATGAAAATACATTATTAAACATGACTAACTAGTAGTAGTACTACTACCATTATAAAATAGGTAATATTTCCATATGGAGAAAAAAAAAAAAAAAAACTAGGCGTTTTTTTGTACTCACCGTAAAATCTTTTTCTTTGCATCCATTACAAAAACAGCGAAGATCATAGATCTGGAACTAGTGGGTAATAACTTTATAAACACAAAGTTTTTACTGTAAAAACCTGCAGGAGTAGGAAGCCTGGCACAAAAAAGCCTGGGGCGGCCTCTGCTGGTGGCCAAACCCCCTCCTGCCAACCATAGCTTCAGTTAGTAACAAGCACTAAGTTGAACACTCCCACATACACAGAGGGCGGATCGTACATCTGGAACCACTGGGACCTCATAATACTAGGGCTGCAACAACTAAATCGAAATAATCGATTGAAAAAAGTTGTCAACTTTTTCAATAATCGATTAATCGGCTTCCGACCAGTTGGCCCTGTTCACAGCTTCACACGCTGTGCGCCGCACCTCACGCTCACCGCTGCCAGACCCGCCCACCCGCATACACATGCCGCGCCTCCTCTCCGCCTCACACTCATCACCCCCCCCCCCATCCATGATCGGCACAGGGACGCGGGGAGATGTAGTAAGGAGGAGCAGGTGTGGGGTGATGACAGCTGCCGATAGACAGGTCCGATCTCAGAAGCAAGTTGCTGGAAGACTGCTCAGGTAAGCCTGCACTCCCCCCGACATGGTGCTCTATAATGTATTGCTGGGATTTGTATTCCTCTATAGCTGATTAATATACATTGTGCTGTATATTATACATAGGAATACAAATCCCAGCAATACATTATACACTGTATGTATAATGTATTGCTGGGATTTGTTGTACTCTTCTATAGCTGGTGATATTCTGCTTTGCGCTGTATAGAGGACTACAAATCCCAGCAATAATACATTATACAGTGGTGCAATGCTGAATACCACCAGCTATAGAGGACTACAAAACCCAGCAATAGTACATTATACAGCGCAATGCAGAATGCCGCCAGCTATAATGTACTATTGCTGGGATTTGTTGTATTCCTCTATAGCTGGCGGTATTCTGCATTGCGCTGTATAATGTACTATTGCTGGGTTTTGTAGTCCTCTATAGCCGGTGTCATTCTGCATTCATTGCTGTATAATTTTACACTTTCCATTTCACTATATTGCACACCACTTTTTTTTTTTTTTAACCCGATCGGCTAACTAATCGATTTTGAAAATAAAACTGTACTGAGTGTTCCTGTTCATTCATAAATTTTGGATATAGTATGAGTTACTAGCTTGCTCCTGTGATGGACTACAACCTCAATACAAACTAGTAGTCCCATCACTGGAGCCATTTTTTAAACTTTATTTTATTGTTTATCCGATTAACCAAACCTAATAATCGGCTAACTAATCGATTTTGAAAATAATCGTTAGCTGCAGCTCTACATAATACATCCCAAAAGAGGGATGGGCCAAGTATTTAATGCTTCCAGTATATCCATTCACCTTATGGTGCAAACTATACGCCATCAGCTGGCAACATTAAACATAAAATGTACCTGAATTCTGCTTTAAGTAATTCCTTTATTTTTATTTCCCTGGGCATACCACAGAAGGCTTGCCAAAAAAACAGCCATCCAGCCAAGCTTAGGTATTACAAATTACAGCACACGGAAGAGAATACAGAATTGATTTTGAGTGCAAAAGAGAAATGTGCTGAAAGTCACAGCATCCAATCACACATTGTTTCATTAGCTGATTTCTGGATTCTTTGGATTGCTTCCGTTCATGTTCAATTACAGCTATACATCTGATCAGAGGCACAGTGTTGTTCACAGTAATCTGCCTATATCCTAAATGTGTTGGTAAGCAAGACCTAAATCTTTTGTATTTGTGTGTAAATTGATATGTGCATAACCTCACTACGTTTATGGTGGACTGCTAATTTGTCTATGAACTTTTATGAACCTGCTGCAGACCAATCAAGTACTCCTCCGTTCAGGAATTCAAACTACTAGCAGTTTGCATACTGCACAAAGCACCTCAGAGGTTGCTCAGCCTTCCTGGCAGTTTTTTTTTTTTTACACCAGCAAAATTGCTTTCACACATTATGGAAACAGAATTCTGAAGTTACTGCACAGGGAGAAATAATCCATGCAGCGAGCGCACACAGTGCACCTTCCAAAAGGTGGAAAATCTTAGAAACACTGTTCATCAATAAGACTGAAAAATGCTGATACTTTGAAACTTACCTCAACCTCATCCCCTTCAGTAATTTCCTTCTTGATATCTGGTAGGGGTGGCATTCTAACTTCGTGGAATGGAACCTGACGTTCTGGCTGCCAGCTGCCGATAGAAGAGCAATTCTGTATTAGTAAACCACTCACCAGAAGCGTGAGCAGCAAGTCAAAATAAGAGCATACATACTTGTTCTCAAAAACAACCGTGAGTGAATCTTCATGGACATCTTTTATGAATCCCTAGAAAGAGAAAAGATAGTCTTGAGTACACATCAAGTTTACATGTTACCCCTATGAACAGTATGTAGACAAAAGATGGTGATTTAAAGAATTCCAGGCAGTTACAAAATAAACCCTTCCAGTGGGGCTACCCCTACACTGAAAAATGTTAACTGGAGTCTTGAATCTATGGCAGAGACCGCTAACCTCCCCACCCCCCTCCACTCTGCAAATGGAATGTCCCTCAGCATCCCCAAGTTGAATACACTGTATTAGGCGTGATGACTCACCGATCCTTAGATCCTCCATATGTAGGGGGAAAGAGGCTTTGGAAACAGGTCTAACAACTAGGAAGTACCAAGAATCGGGTGAATATACCTTTTTAACTGCCCGTAGTAGTTTAATGCTGTCACCACCCCTTTCTTCACACGTGGGTGCGATGGAAATAAACCTCACCTACAGGTGCCAGACCCTTTGATCATTTAATCCTGCAGCATGCACTTTTTTCATAATATAATTAAGAATTATAATACAAATCACAGACCACCTCACTGGGTAAAACAAAGGAATTTTTCTCCTTAAACTCATATACCTTTAACCCACCCGCAGTGGAAACTATGCCTGACCATAAAACTTCCCATCAGTCTAAACTTCAGGCATCCTGAAATGATCAGAATGGATAGGCTGCTGAGCTCAAAAAAATTACGAAAGCAAGTCACATGGCTCCAACTCCCTGTCACAGGAGGGAGGAAAATGTATTGCTTGCTCAGTTCTTTGTAGTTTACCCCTGGCCAGTGTACTACAGTGCTGATCAGGTCTACAACTGGTAAAACAGATTCCAAAACGTGTATGCAGTGGTGATTAAATACCACCAAAAGAAAGCTCTATCTGTCCCCAAAAAATGGTATAAAATTCATTTCAGTACAGCGTTGCGTGACGGAATAAATGTCAGTCAAAGTACCGCAGCGCTGAACACTGAAAAATGGCCTGGCCAGGTAGGGGATCTAAACACCTGGTCTTGAAGTGGTTAAAATCAGGGCTCAATTGCAGTGTGCCAAACAGAGGGGTAAGTAATATTTTCAGGAATATGACTTGACACATGTTAATTGTAGGTTTAATCATTGCAAAAGATGGTTTGAAACTATTAAAAAGGTAGACTCCTAAACCAGGGCTGGACAAATACCAGGAGCCAGGGTAGCCGATGCTCCTTAAAAACAAATTACAGCCGAAGCCCAACTTTGAGGTTCTCTTATTTTGGTCAATTAAGCTGGTTCCTACATTGACAACAACTGGCTCCTGGATTGGACAGACTGGCTCCTGGATTACAACAGAACTAGGCTTAAGGGCTCGTTCACATGATTTTCTGGTCCAGATCTGGAGAAGCGGTGCTATGCATGCAGTGCGTTTTTTATTTGTTTTAGATGTGTTCCTTTGGTTGGAGTGGGGCTGTCAGCATGTTAGCTGCAGTGCGTTTTCGTTGCGTTTGTGCATTTCCGGACTGCGCATGTGAGAACTGTAGCCCATAAAACACATAGGGATACATTGGGATGCATTTTGGGTGCAGGAGCGCACGGATCTGCTCTGGACAGAATCCGGACGTCGTGTGAACAAGCCCTAAAGCTCCCTTCAATATTATATACATATTTATATATTATCCATGTACCTACAACTATATACCAATATCTCTGTATAAAAACCACACACAAACAAGCACAAATACATTCCCAGAATAGCACAGGGCTAACATTGGAAAAAAATCATTTAAATTCCACCAAACACATAAAAACAACAACATACAAGATTGCCACAAGGAAACATGGCTACATCTTGTTAGCCTCCCCTCAGGCACAAAGTACTTTGAAAAATTATGAAATTATAAACACTTGCATAAAAAGGTGCATTTGTTAGGTAGAAACATAAAAAAATAGATTCCCTAGAAATGTCAATTGCGCCCAAGCAGTACCCAGAGCAATACCACCCTTTGTCTTGAATTTCTCCTGAAAAATAGTAGCGCACTTCCTGTGACTAGGCACTCTCGTGTTTTATAGCTTGTAAGACTTACAACTATATATCTGCACCATGAGATCCTCCAAGACACGGCTGCCTCTGATTGCTAGTCTCACGAGATTGGTAATGTTCCTACTGTCCTATATACTATTCTTCTTGCTGGAGAGGAAACTGTACCTGTGAATCTAAAGTGCAAGGATCTCCCTGCTTCTGCTCTAAAGCACCGAGCAATTATTTTCACTCCCAGGGCCTGAACAGAAAAGTTGAGGAGTGAAGGAAAGGGTAAACATATGCTGCAGGGAAAAGGAATTATAGCAAAACCTGTTGCTGTCCACTAAATTAGTGGTTCTCAACCTGTGTAACCTCAGGATCCACATTTGTCTTCGGTCATTAAGTCGCGACCAAAGTCGCACTGCAATGGAATGCACAGCATTGCGGTACCATGCTTTCCGGTGCAGGCGATCGAACTGTGGATGGGAGGTGCATTTGGGGTGCCATTCAAATGAATGGCAATGCAAAGTACCTCCCTCACTAGAACACGTGGTAGGTGCGATTGCATGGTACAGTGTGTTTATCGCATGGGACTGTGCGATTATTGCACTGTACTGGTGTGAATGGGCCCTAAAAAATAAAATAAAATAAAAAACTGACACAATTTTTTTTTTTAAGATCCATCCAGTCTCCCTTCCTTACGGGAACTGGAATGGATCTTCAACCTGGGGTCCAGTGTGGGCTGCTGCGCTGTGATGGATCTCCAGCCATATGTGCATACAGCTCCCATGCGTGCCCATAGAGGTTCCAGGAGCCAGAATGTGATGTCCCCCCAGTCTAGGCACCTCTACAGGGCATGCAAGGGAGCTGTATAACAGTGCAATGTACCATCAGCTATAGAGGAATACAAATCCCAGCAATACATTATACACTGTATGTATAATGTATTGCTGGGATTTGTTGTATTCCTCCCTAGCTGGTGGTATTCTGCATTGCGCTGTATAATGTACTATTGCTGTGATTTGGTGTATTGCTCTATAGCTGGTGGTATTCTGCATTGCACTGTATATTGTATTATTGCTGGGATTTGTAGTCCTCTATAGCGGTGCCATTCTGCATTGATTGCTGTATAATTTTACACTTTACATTTCACTATATTGCACACCACTTTTTTTTTTTTAACCCGATCGGCTAACTAATCGATTTTGAAAATAAAACTGTACTGAGTGTTCCTGTTCATTCATACATTTTGGATATAGTATGAGTTACTATGTACACACTCATGAATGAATGGGAAGAGATGTAGATCACTTGCCATTCATTCATAACTGGTACATAGTAACTCATACTATGTCCAGTTATTTACAAACATTCAGCGATCACTGATCGCTGAGTGCTTGTACCCGCTCTCCATCCTGACTCGCTGTCACAGGAGGGTGAGCGGGTGGTGCAGGGAGAAGAGCTCAGTCTCATCTGACAGCTGACTGCGTCCCCACACCACTCCCCTGATCTATGTAGGAGTCTGTGACACGCCCATGGCAACCAATCGGCATCTCTCTTCAGTTTGTAGGATTCTTTAATTTTTTTTTAACTCAACTTTTATGTCATCACATGGGGGGCTAAGAAGCCCCCTATGGGATAGCCAATTTACATGGCAGGTCCTCTTTATGAAGACATCAGGGGTCTCCAAAACCCTTAATGTCACCTAGGGACCCCCAGAGAAGATGATGAAGCAGAGATCTGCTTCATCAGCTTCTGTAGCTGAAAAGTGACACTGAATGCAATATACATCACTTCTTGCATGTCGGGACTGGAGAGTAGATCAAAGGGAGATTGTGTACAGATCTCTCTTTGATCTCCTGTCACAGAGCCATGCCGGTCCCGGCCGCATCGGGCACAGCCGATCTCGGGACCAGCAACGGCAGTGACAGCTGCTGGTAATACAAGCAATCGGGCGCCTCAAGAAGCACGATCGCTTGAATGTAAAGCTACCGGCCGGCCGTGTAATTACAACGGCCGGCAAGCTTCTCGTCGGGCTCCGCCGTCTGTGACGAGTGAATTTTTCAAGCCCCGTAGATGAGATTTATGGGAAATCAATCTAAAAACTGAAAATCACTGCCATCTTTCAAACAATCTAATGTTTTTTTTGGATATGCAAACTGGAGTTCATTGAACATGTAAAATAAAATTTGTATGGCATGACTAAATGTCCATTACTGACCTTTTCTGGTGCCGGAATCATTAACTTGCTGCCTTTCGAGATCCATGCTCCAGTTACTGATGAGGCCTACCAATTTGTATCCTACAGCTTGTTTGATATGCATGAATCTCTTACAGTCCAACACAGCTACTGTTACATGTCTAATTAAAAGGTAAAATGCTAGGATTCCTTTGATGCCAAGACCACCCAGCTAATACCTATAGTCTCACTTTGCAACCTCTCCTAAAAGTTGCTACCATGAAACAGCGACAATATACAGTACCCCAAATTCTTCATAGGTTACACTTTAAAAACCCCTACAGGTCATCAGTGAATGTTGGCCCCAGAATTATGGCTCTCACTCCGGTGCACACGACAATAACCCACGTGTAGCGCAACTGTCGTTTTCGTACATACGCGCACAAGCAACGCATGTTTACATTAATATGGGTGCGCTCGCGGGGACGGGGGAATATAATTTTTTTATTTTTACATTTGTTTAATTTTATTTGTACTTAACTTAGTTGCTATCACATAAGGGGGCTTACAATCCGACTTTCAACAGATGCCAACGGAATGTAACCTGAAAAATATATGGGTGTAAATGGGACAAGTTTAAAAAACTTGCACACTTGCTGGGGAGTATCGCTCACACTCCCCCAATCCATTGATAAAACAGTTTGTATTCTATTCACAGAATACAAGGAATCCCTCTTCTCCCCTTGTCCACTAACAGCCGCAGTATAGACACACTCACTTGCAGCAGAGATAAGTTAAAGCATCAGCCTCCTCTTGTCAATGATGGAGCTATGCCTACCTTTACCAAGACATGTGTCTTGATAACGATGGACACGTTAATGGACTCCGGTATAAGACCTGAGAGTGTCTTTATTCATATTTTGAAAATTATATATCTATTTACACACACAAACTATATTTTCATACATATAAAGCCACAAATAAAAATTTGTACGGAAACAACGCTTGTTTTAGCAGTTGTATTTAAATACCTAAAATATTTCTAGCCAAGTGTGCCTCATGCACCTGTGGCCATTCATCTACAACTCAGACTATTCTACGTCTTATTTATACCCTTCGTGTTCCAAGTTACTGCTTCGCTACAAGATCCATTTCAATGAAGGAGTGTATTGAGTACAGCAGTGAAATCTAGCTTTTTGCCAATGAAGTGAAAAAACACCACATTCGCAATCTACTTTAAATCTGCACTTTAAATTCACATAGAAAAAAAGATGTTTTCATGCATTCAATCAGTAGTCTGAAAAAAAACAAGCGCAAAACGTGGGGGCTGTAACTGATAACTTTTCAAGTATGCCGATTACCTGGCTGTTGGGACTTCAAACAGTCTGAAGCAAACATAAAGCAAACAGGTAGCATCAGAATCTAATCTCTGTACTTTGTTCCAGGTCAGTGAAAGCATCACTGACAGCATATATTCACTGGTTAAGATCTCCCTGCCTTCCTGTATTTTTCAGTGGCTGGGGCCAAGATATTGACTTTCCAATTTCTGATTCCATCACACCACTGAGTTTGTTACAAGGAAGCCTCAATCCTGACACTGGACTGTACATTTCATTTTACATTACAAAACATCCACCAGGAAGATTAAAACCAGTTAAGGATGCTTTGCCATCAGGAGTACCCAGTATCTGTTTCCATAGTCCAAACAAAATGGTACAAAAAAAAAAGGAAGATGGAGGTAAAAGGTAACCAGCTGTAAATTTGAAAGTGCACCAACTGACTTGCTTATAGCATCTGCGTTTTCTAAAAGAACTTAAAAGTAATAATTTTAAATGCTATAAATTCACACATTTACCTGCTTTAAAGAGAAAATAAAATTATGTGAACACAGAGGCATATTATATACAAATGAGCATTATCGCAGATGCATTTAAACACAGGAGAATTTGATCGGGGAAGTAGATACCCTATGTTTATACTTCCTCCTGTGTCTAAATCAAGAGTATGCAAACTTGGCCCTCCAGCTGTTGTGGAACTACATTTTTCATGAAGCATTTCAAGACTATGACAGCTAAAAGCATGACTCCCAGAGTCCGAGGTATGGTGGAGCTGGAGTGCAAAGGGTGCCTACCTCTGGTCTAAATAAACCAAATGCAGGAAGCACAAATTGAGCATTGTGCGTGTGTGCGCGTATGTTATGTGTTATAAGTGTACTGCGTGGAGTCAGTGGCATAACAACCAGGGTGGGAGGAGAAAGATGGTTCAAGCTCCCCCTGGCATAAAGATAGGGGCACTAGCCGAGCAGAGACCACACTGCACGCAGAGCTTTGCGCAGTGAGGCAAATGGCGGTATGCGGAGCTTCGTGTGCAGTGCATCTAGCAATATCCTTTCCTGCGCCAAGGTAGGTGAGAGGAAATATTTCCTCTCTAGCCAATCGGCTCACATGTATGAATCCGCGCGGCAGGACGCGTATTCAAGCGTGCAGCTAATCAGATTCCCCCAGACAGAAGCATCTGGTGAGAGGAGTCTGCTTGGTAATGTTTTCCTTCCTGCACAAGTTCTTTCTGTGACATATGTCAGGGATGAGAGCTATGTAGAAATGTAGCTATGTAGAAAGATTGAATATATGTCCATTAATGTATATGTATGTACATTCTAATTACATAATAATCAATATTTAATAAATAGTTAATTCAAGAACTAAATAATTTTTTCTCTAAATTACATTTTTAATATCAGATTGATCTGAAAACTAAAATCAGCCTACCTAATCGATCATGAAAATAATCATTAGTTGCGGCTCTACTTGCCAAATCCAGTTCTCCTGTATTTAGAAGCACCTGCTTTCTCTCAGGTTTAGCTATGCTTACATGTGTTTAAAAAATATTATTTAAAAATGAATATTCTACACAGACCACCACATGAAGGAGCGCCAGCTTATAAATAGAAAGGCGAACATGCTTCAAATAGCTGACAATGCGCCTGTGATAGGAGAGTGACAGGAACAGCTGAAATACTCTTGAACTGAAACTCTCAACTCCCTGGCAACATATTTTAGGTCTCTTACTAGCTATATAGTAACACTGACCCATTCCATACACTCAGAATAAAAAGGACATCTGTCATTAAATTTAAAAAGGTAAAGAGATGTTTGCGTGGCATGCCGATAGACTTCAATTGGCTCTGTCACTATTTAAAATAAAAAAATAAGGGAAACC
Source organism: Nanorana parkeri (assembly GCF_000935625.1). NCBI lineage: Eukaryota > Metazoa > Chordata > Amphibia > Anura > Dicroglossidae > Nanorana > Nanorana parkeri. The sequence continues at coordinate 149,082 of NW_017308450.1, read as the reverse complement.
TGCAAAGAGAAGGCTTAAAAGGAGAACTATGGGGTTAAGGCTTTTCCCCATAGTTCTCCTTAGGGTAACGGGAGGACACAAACTAGCGTCCTCCCGTCACCCTAGGCTCAGTATAGCGCGAGCAGCTGCTCGAGGTATACTGAGACGCCGCAGCTGAAGCGTATCCCGACAATTGTGCCCGGGATCCGCCCAGCTGCGTGACTGACAGCTGGCTCTGCCTATCTAGAGGCAGAGCCAGCTGTACCCGCCCCCTCCCCTGTCCGTTCCGCCCGTCAGCACTGGCGGATCGGAGCGGAGAATCCAGCCCCTCCCCTGTCACGGCAGAGAGCCGCGACAGGTTTGAGAGGTGAGCGAACGCCGGTATGTGTTCGCTCACCTCCCGATCTACTGAGCCGGCCTGTGACAGTCATTGTCACAGGTCGGCTAGAACTAGGAGGTGAGTGAAAAGCACTCACCTCATAGTTCTCTTTTAATACCTGCCTGTCCTGCCACCGGGTCACTTAAAAAACCCCAAGACCACCAGTACTGTAAAAGAACAGGCACTATACTTGCCTTCACAGCAGCCTGCTTCCAATTTACTGCCCTCCAGCCACTATAGGTATTTGATTTTTCAGCTAGGTTACCAATGTTTGCGACAGGAGGGGGCAGTTAATCACGTACCCAAAAGTGCGGAATACCTACAGCAACAGACGCCGCCCCTCGTCCAGAGCAGTAACAGACGCCGCCAGGCTTCTATTTGAAAACTATCCTGTCACCACAGGACTACTTTGAGATTATCTGTCCTACAGTGACGTAGGAACTAGCAGAGGGTACCACAGCGCACAGCGGGTGGCCAGGCTTCCCCCCACACACACACACAGATGTGCCAGATGCTTAGAAGTCCTCAGCAAGATTATCTCTTAACCCTCATTTCACACAGTGTTTTGTGGCGCTTTTTTCTGCCCGAAGCACCCCGCCCCCCCCCAAAAAAAGCCTGTTCACTTTCTATGTTCACATCTAAACGTTGTCGCTTGTAGCAAAGCGCCAGCCGCATCTTCAATGTTAATGCTCAAAAATGCATGTTTGCTGCGTTTCTGCACATGTTTGTCCATTCACATCGATGTGCCATGACTTGCTAGCAAAAACGTGCAACTATTTGTATGCAAAGAATGTGCTACACAACACGTGCGTTTCTAGTCACGAAGATGCTGTCGCTGAGGTATGAACGAGGGCTTAAAAGGCAGCGAAGTTCAGTGGTTCAGGCAATGGGACAATTATTAAACCCTTTCTTTGCATGGTCGTCTCGTTTCTATTTATTCTTTGTGAGAGGGTCGCTTTCACAGTAATTGCAACAGCTTTATAGAGGATGACTCCAAATCATGGAGAGTAGGCCCTCTAATTTCTCCTTTCTGCTAAATTATGGTACATGTGCTGCTGTGGGCACTTTGACAATCCCCCTTTCTAATATGACCACAGGGGAATGATACTCTCTAGGTGCACTGTGAGCTAATGGAGCTTGGAGAACAGGAAGGCCAAGGTTCAAGCATGCTGACACAGGCACATACCCAACCTATGTATTCCTCTGACTTGGTGGGAGAAATATGAATGACAAGGATGGATGGCTCCCAGCTGCCTAAGGAAGACGAAAGCACCAACGAGTGGCACCTATAGCACACGTGTGAAAAGAAAAAAAAAAAGAAGCAACTAAGTGGGAAGAGGGATTGGTCACTCCCCAACACAAGAAATAAGATGACAATGCTTCTCAAAAGGCAAAAAGAAAAAAAAAAAAAGGACAAATAAGGTTAGATAGACATGCAGACAAATCCAGACTATAACCGATTATTTAGGGTAAACATCACCGGGTGTAAGGTTTTGACAGCGGATTAAAAATATTACTACAATGGATGCAAAAGCCCAACCAACATGTTTACAACACTAGACGGAGTCACTAAAATACTTCATGTTTGATTTAAAGGAGAACTATGAGGTGAGTGATTTTCACTCATCCTCATAGTTTGAGCCGACACATGACAATGAAACTGTCAACTTTCGTCAACTTTTTCAATAATCGATTAATCGGCGTCCGATCAGTTGGCCCTGTTCACGGCTCCACACACGCTGCACGCCACACCTCCTCCCCAACTCACGCTCACCGCTACCAGACCCGCCCACCCGCATCCACGCTCTACACGCCGCACCTCCTTCCCGCCTCACACTCACCACCCGCCCACATCCACGATCGGCGCGGGGAGATGTAGTGAGGAGGAGGTGTGGGGGGGTGACAGCCGCCGACAGACAGGCCCGTTGCTGTTGCTGGAAGACTGCTCAGGTAAGCCTGCACTTTCCCACACATGGTGCTCTATAATGTATTGCTGGGATTTGTATTCCTCTATAGCTGATGGTACGTTGTGCTGTATATTATACATAGGAATACAAATCCCAGCAATACATTATACACTGCATGTATAATGTATTGCTGGGATTTGTTGTACTCCTCTATAGTTGGTGATATTCTGCATTGCGCTGTATAGAGGACTACAAATCCCAGCAATAATACATTATACAGCGCAATGCGGAATTCCACCAGCTATAGAGGAGCACAACAAATCCCAGCAATAATACATTATACATTGGTGCAATGCCAAATATCACTAGCTATAGAGGACTACAAAACCCAGCAAAGGTACATTATACAGCGCAATGCAGAATACCGCCAGCTATAATGTACTATTGCTGGGATTTGTTGTCCTCTATAGCCGGTGTCATTCTGCATTGATTGCTGTATAATTGTAAACTTTCCATTTCACTATATTGCACACCACACTTTTTTTACTTCCACCGCTCCAAAGCTGGCTCCTGTGATGGACTACAATCTCAATACAAACTAGTAGTCCATCACTGGAGCCATTTAAAAAAATGTATTTGATTGTTTATCCGATTAATCGAACTTAATAAATCGGCTAACTAATCGATTTTGAAAATAATCGTTAGCTGCAGCTCTAAAACTGTCACACGTTGGCTCAATAGATCGGGAAGTGAGCGAACACATACCGTTGATCGATCATCTCCCTGCAGAGAGCCGTGACTGTCACTCACGGCTCCCTGCAGGGATTCCCCCCCTTCCCGCTCCGATCCTCCAGCGCTGACTGGTGGACCGGACAATAGGCAGAGCCAGTTGTCAATCACATAGCTGGGTGGATCTCGTATACCGTGAGCTGTGGCTCGCGATATACTGAGCTTTGGGTCGAGGGAGAACGCTAGTTTGTGTCCTCCCGTGACCCTTAGGAGAACTATGGGGAAAAACACTTACCCCATAGTTTTCCTTTAAAAAAAAAAAAAAAAGCCCCTAATCTGAACACACACTTTATCCATAAAGGACATCACCAAATTCTAGTAGAGATATGAGTGAACTGGTGTGAACTATACTTTGAAAGCAGTTATTGTAAGAAAGGAGTGAAAAGCCTGCTTGTTTACAAGCACTGAATGGTTTCCTAGCAAGGAGGCATCAACTAACAGGTCACCTATAAACATACTCAGAGGTTCCACAGGGGCAAAACTAAAACCAGTCTGGTGGTTAATACTGGGATTGATGTGGTGGCCATGTGCTTAATGTCATCTGAAGGTTTCTGATAACAGCTAACACAATACTAAAAATTGTGCATCAAGTAGGGCTGCAACTAACTGATTAATCGATAATGGAAATAGTGGTCAACTATTCTTATTATCGAGTTGGTTGGATCCCCTAGCACTTTCCTCCATGCTGGGAGGAGGGAACAGCAAGTGAGTGGGTGCAATAGCCAGCCTGCTATTGCAATTTGAAATGGCCAATAGCAGGCTGGCTCTTGAACCAACCCACTACCTGCTGTACTTACATTCAGCTGCTGTCTGTGGAATCTTACCACTGGCAGCTGCCATTCCCTGGCTGTGCTTGCAATACATTAAAAAAAAAAAAGAAAAAAGTCATTTTCGGTTTTGGACTGAAATTGTGCTGCGGGGGATTAGTTGCAGTGCCATTAATTTGGCACCCCAAACGCGCCTTCCACCCACAGTGTGATCGCTCTGGAACGCACGGTACCGCAATGCTGCGCATTCCAATTACAGAAAAATTGTACATGCAGTTTTATTCTGAAGTAAACGTTGTAACTGCATTTGTGTATTTTATTTTAAAGGATGGTATTTAATTGTTTTTTATCCGAATAATCAATGGAAAAAACGATCAGCCAACTAATCGATTATGAAAATAATCATTAGTTGCAGCCCTGGTGTCAAGACCCAAAACATGAGTCCCAGAACTTTCCTGAGCAAACCGATGGCTGGACTTGGTATTCCATGGCACAATATGTGGGTCCAATAACAATACCAGGGCTGGACACAAACAGGCAGTTGTGAGAAACAGAAAATAATACAAACTACATACCTGCAGCCCTTTTTTATGCTGGCCCTCATAAATGTACTGGGACTCTAATAAGTTCCCCATTGCTCTAGAACAGTGGTGTGGCCCCCCAACACTGCCAAAAGACCACACCATGAGATTCAGTTCACTTAATGAGGAGTAGAGGAAGCTGTCAGACTGCAGATTACACCTGACAGTTACTGTAGTCAGACTGCCGGCAACAACCTGCAGCAGCGAGTCCTTAGATTTTGTAATCAATGTAGGTCACGCAGTAGGGGGTGCAAACTGAGCCATCCATGGCTAGAATGTTAGCTGATTCAGCAGGCATCAAGACACAATTTGGGCCATGTATGGCTAGTAACAAATTGGAGACACGTTATACGAGCCCTAAAAAAGATCCCTATTCCAACCCCATTACAAATAAATGCCTCCATATTTGTGCGCCTTAAACATGACTTGTGCTAGTATTAGGGCCCGCACAAATTAAAAAAAAAGGTTAATGGGTCACATGGGTCCCCCAGGCCGCAGGTTGAGCACCAGGCTCTAAATACCAAAAAGGTTTGGGCCTGGACAGAACATAACACAAAGATTGCACCAATCTATTTGGAAAAACCCGAAACAAATAAGCCAATCCCATCCATGTTCTAAAAGTAGAACACTGTCCCCATCCAGAGCAACCCCAGGCGCTGCCACTCCACGACTAAGCCCGATTGGGCGAAACACGTTAGTGGTGAACGGCCAACTATGTAGAGGACTGAATTTTACAATAAAGACGCACTGGGTGAAAAATCGGCATGGGTGTATACATATACAGGGCTCTGATCATGGAATCTGATGACATGCAGCCAGTAATAAGCAGATAGGACAACGGATCCTCCGACATCCTGATACAGGTAAATATAGGGAGGTTTCCCTATGAGGGGGTAGGAAGCCCCATGATGTGCACTCAATCCTCCCATCCCCTTCCAGCACATGAATGATTAATGACATGCGAGCACCATCCCAATGAGGAATGTCCCGTACAACGACTCCATGGGGAGCCCCCCAGACATGGCACCACAATGCTCTCCATACGCCGCAAAGCCGCGGCCTCCACTGCTCGCCATCCCCAGCCTGAGAGCTGAGCTTCCCCCGGGCCGCCGCCTCCTCCTTCCGCACCAAACTGCTCTCTTCCCGGCCGCACGGCTCCCCGACACACCGGAGACACAGCCGCGGCCCCATTTACCTTGTAGAAAGCTCCGTTAGAGCCGCGCACTTCCACCGTCAGGTCCTCCATGTTGGAAACGCAAAGGGCGATGGGAAGGATTTCTAGAAAGTTTCTGCGTCACCCAAGGAGGGAGGGAGAGAGAGAGCCAGGGAGGGGAGGAAGGGGAGGAGACCGGAGCAGGCCGGACATAGGGCCCCGGGGAGAGTGGCGGGCGGCTGTCTGAGGGATGTCATAGAGCAGTGATAAGGAGGGCAAATGGAGGGGGAGGGGGGCACTCAGAATTTGTAGTGTTTAGCCCTGAAAGGAAAGGGGAGGCGGGCATCCCATACAGTGCATGTGTTGTCTTCTAATTATAGAATGCTGGCATCCCGGCCCTAAATAGAAGCGGCATCATTTCTCTGGGAAGTCTCACACACAGACTGAGGGACTGCCACAATGTCAGTGCTCTACACAGAACAAACTTCTATTATAGGTCTGCATAGTAGGGGCAGAACTTTTATTGATGTCTGTTTGCCCACCAGAGCGGTCTAAATCCCATCTCAAAGTTAGAAAACTTCCCTCACAGGCTCCAAGATCATCCCCCTGCAGGCTCCAATATGCTCTAAACCATCCCCCAGCAGCCTCCAGTACCGTCCCCTGCATGCTTCAAGATCGTCCCTACAGGCTCCAAAACTATTCCCCAGTAGGCTGCAAGACCACCCCCAGCAAGCTCCCAGACCCCTTCTCACAGGCTGCATGACTGTCCCCCTGCATACTCCAAGACCATCTCCCCCACAGGCTCCGAGACCATCCCCTTAAAGGAGACCTATGAGATGAGTGATTTCCACTTCTTTCCCCGCACAGGCTCCAAGACCGCCCCCCATAGGCTCTTCCCCCCTCTATGCTCTGGCAGTCAGAGACCCACTGACAACATGACATATAATGTAGAACCTATAGCTCTGCATTATACATTATGACATGGAGGGACATTCCACAACCTGGTGTGTAGGAGGCAAGGTAAGCCCTGACATTAATAGGCGGTTAAATGCAACTGAAGCCAATGTGACAGCCATGTGGTTGTGCGCTGAGAAAAAGAACTGCATGCAATACTTGTTTCAGAACACAGCACCACAACCTGGTGGTGTAAACTGAACCCATTTGAAACAAGGCAATTTGCCTTTTCTAGCATTGGGGCTTAGCTGAAAAAAGCACAGCCCCAGCGCATCGAGTATGAAGCCAGCCTGAAAGTGAAACAAAATCCCAAATTTTGGGTGGTCATCAGAACTGGAATAGATGAGAGATCTTCCAGGGATTTCCCTCGTTTGTAGGTATTTCTTCTCACTTCCTGTTGCGACTATCAGACAGAAAGTGAAATCTACCTAAAGGGGCACAGATGGCAATAAAAAGCCTTCTAGAAGTTATATACAAAGTAAAAAAAAGCCTTTGGATTCAGTTCTACTTTAATCCTTGCAGTGCTTGGGTAGCCCCACTGCAAAGGTACTGTAGGGATCTAGAATGTTTCCAAGTTCTCCTTCTACACTTTTGTGATCAATTAGGGTAGATTAGTCAGCTTGGCTGTGCTGGTTAGACGTGCAATGATTATTCCTAGTCACATGCTGTGTTGAGTGTTATCCTGGCCTAGCGGAAACAAGCTGCAGGTGTCCCCCACAGAGATGGTGAGTGACGGACTGAGCTTCGGAAGCAAACACTAGAACCTTCCACTGCTGTCCTGACTTGGTGTAATGACTGAGCATACACTAGAACCTCAGTTACAAGGAGCCACATTTACATGGTATGTGTCCAGTCAGTATAGCTGCATAGAAGAAGGAATCAGAAAGACGTACATCTATATAGAAGACCAGAGGAATATGTTTTGTTATACCAAAAAGGGTATCCTGTGCTTCCTCATCCTCCTACCTTTATTCTCCATGCACAAGCAGAATAAAACTACTTCAAATACCGTATTTTGCGTTCCATAAGACGCACCGGACCATAGGATGCAGGGAGGTCCGGTGCGCCTTATGGAGCACTCGACAGACTGTAGCTTCTGTGACAGAAGCTGCAGTTATTGACCGCTGAGACAGGTGGCGCTGTGATTACAGCGCCACAGTCTCAGTGATCACACAGAGCAGACGAAAAACGTCCGTTCTTCGTCTGCTCTATGGTGATCTCGATCGCTGCCGCTGCTCGGTTTTAATACGAGTGATCTCATTAGATCACTCGTATTAAACGAGCAGTGGCTCTTACTGTACATTTAGCTCTGCTTTAGCAGGGCTAAATGTACAAAAAACTACTCGCCCGGTGCCCGAAACTGCATGTCTCGGGCGTCAGGATTCGCTCCATAAGACGCAGGCACATTTTCCCCCTCCTTTTAAGGGGAAAACAGTGCGTCTTATGGAGTGAAAAATACGGTATATCCCAAGTGACTGAAGATCATTACTCCTATCCACTACTGATCAGAATTGTAAGTACAGACGAATATGCCCAAGGACCAGGTAATTCTCAACTGAGGGTCCCACTTGTACACCACTGGGTGTACAAGGCCCAGCTGGGTGGAGGCACTGTCGCTAAAAGATATATCCAGTCCCATACTGCCACGTAGTGGAAGCTCAGGGTTTTCAAGTTACCCACAGGTTGGCAGCGGTAGCTGATCGGAGACGGTCATCTCACATGACTCCAGAAACAGGGCTACAGTAGTTTTTTTCCTCACCCTAGATAGGGTTTTAAAGAAACTGGTACTTCAGGAGCACACACCATGTTCACTGCCTGGTGACAGAATGGACCCTCTTGAGGCAACTAGGAGGAAATCCAAACATGCAAAAATGTTGTACATTCACACGCTGGGCTTTTTACATTTAAGGGATCATTCACGCAGGTATGGTGGGCTGTACATCTTAAAAAATGGCCATGTTTCTGTCCCCGGAAGTCACAGGTGTTTGCAACAGCCTGTACAAATAAATGACTGTACGCTGGTAAAACTCATCGGAGTATAAACGTGTACAGTCTGCATCCAGGGGCGTACCTCCTTACTTGTATGTATAGATTGGAAGCTCTCATGGGCAGGGCCCTTCTTACCATGTTGTCTTGATTTGTATTGTAACTAATGTCCTGAGACCCACTTTTGTATAAAACTGCTGTAGTTTTTCCTTAAAAGTTTTCAATTCCTCGTTTTCTAGTGGGTCCCTGCAGCGCTCTCCCCTCCTGCATTGGTGGCTCCATCAGCTACGCCGCTGCTGTGAAGGCACTCGTGTATGCTCGTTCCCGGCCGCGCCCACAGTAGCTGTGTGCGTCCATAGACACAAAGCCCTGCGGCAGGCCATGCCCCTTCTCTCCACCCAACAGTTTGATTGATGGCAGAAGGAGCCTATGGCTCCTCTGCCATAAATACCACCCCCCCCAGTTAAAACATAACTTAACTCTGGTTTATCACACCTGAGTTCAATTTCTCTAGCCACACCCAGGCCTGATTACTGCCACACCTGTTCACAATCAAGAAATCACTTAAATAAGACTTGACTGACAAAGTGAAGTAGACCAAAAGATGCTCAAAAAGCTACACAGCATGCGGAGATCCAAAGAAATCCAGGAACAAATGAGAAAGAAAGTACAGGTGAAACTCGAATAATTAGAATATCGTGCAAAGTTCATTTATTTCACTAATGCAACTTAAAAGGTGAAATTAATATATGAGATAGACTCATTACATGCAAAGCAAGATAATTCAAGCCGTGATTTGTCATAATTGTGATGATTATGGCTTACAGCTCATGAAAACCCCAAGAACCCCAAATCCACAACCTCAAAAAAGTAGATTATTACATGCAATCAATAAAACAAGGATTGTACATAGAACAATATCGGACCTGGACCTGGAAGACTTGCTGTGATAAATGAAACCATGAATTCTGCTGTCTACCCAAAAATCCTGAAGGATAATGTGCGGCCAGCTGTTCGTGACCTCGAGCTGAAGCGAACTTGGGTTCTGCAGCAGGACAATGATCCAAAACACACCAGCAAGTCCACCTCTGAATGGCTAAAGAAAATTAAGACTTTGGAGTGGCCTAGTCAAAGTCCTGACCTGAATCCTATTGAGATGCTGTGGCATGACCTTAAAACGGTGGCTAATGCTCGAAAACCTTCCAATGTGGCTGAATTACAACAATTCTGCAAAGATGAGTGGACCAAAATTCCTGCACAGCGCTGTAACAGACTCATTGCAAGTTATCACAAACGCTTGATTGCAGTTCTTGCTGCTAAGGGTGGCCCAACCAGTTATTAGGTTTAGGGGGCAAACACTTTTTCACACAGGGCGATGTGGGTATGGATTTTGTTTTCCCTTAATAATAAAAACCCTCCTTTAAAAACAGCATGTTGTGTTTACTTGTGTTATCTTTGACTAATATTTACATTTGTTTGGTCTGAAACATTAAAGTGTGACAAACGTGCAAAACAATGACAAATCAGGAAGGGGCCAACACTTTTTCACACAACTGTATATGCAAAAAAATTTTTTTTAAATGTACCAAAAAAGTAATTAGTTACCTTTGTCACTGCCGCTCGCTCCCGTCTGAAGATCAGGAGCTTCTCGAGGGGCCAAACAGGATGATGGGGCGGGCGCATGCACAGTAGAGATCTTCAGTGGGGAGAAGAAGAGAGACACAGCGGAGGTGAATGCACATAACCGTGAACGTGCACATCGGACAGACACTGTGGGACAGTAAGAGACAGGAGTCTGGGCTGGATCAGAAGATGGTCGGATCAAGAGACATCATTTAAGGTAAGTCCTTAAAGCAGCATGGGGGACAATGACGAAAAGATTTGTGACTGTAATACTACTTTAAACAACTATTACTTTATTATATAAGCATGGCAGTACAAAACATCGTTTTGGGTCATGTCTAGACCTTTGTCAAGCCTTGGCTTGGCAAAGTATGGCAGTTTGCTCCTAAACGTGTGGCCATAAACGGTGCTACGTCAAATTGAAGCTTGAGCTTTGCCCTGTCATGCTTATATAAAAGATCTTTTTATAGAGACAAAGACCTGTGTGTGAATGCACAATGTTTTTGCACACTCTTGATTGTGGTGACTGCTCTGAAAGGAGGAAACCAGTATGAGAATAAGAGTTTTTTTTCTTTTGACTGTCATCCTCCTTTGGTATATTTATTAGTTCTTATCTATGTGTGTGTGTCAAATTAATTTGTGTCTCCTTGTGTCATATGTATTAGCGTCTCCTCATTTCCTTGTGTGAGTCTGGGGGCAGTATGATGATATAGTAATGCATGCAATATAAAAAAAAAAATAGTGAATTACTAACATGAATTTGTACAAGATTTTAAGCCGGCCCTAATTATCCAAGGGGTGTCTACACATGCCTTTAAAAGCAACCCTGAAATCCTGTTCACTTGATAATGTAAATGCTGACTTCATCCCAGAATCTGACACTTTGGGGCTGTCCCTACCTGTCCCTATTTGTGTAAAAAGACATCCCTGGTTTTGGAGCTGGTACAGATATGTTCAGGCACCTTTTGGGTACTTGTGCTTTTATCAATATGCCCGTTTGCCTGGTACACTTTAATAACATGTGCATATTAAAAATGAAAAAACCCTGTAAAGAAGAGGTATAATACCTGTCCCAACTCCCATGCTTTGGATCCTGCTCTCCTTAAGAACTACATTGGCTGAAGAATCTTCAGTATCCAACACACTTATGGGAATGTCGGATGCCTGGTGCCCTGCTGTCCAATTTAGTTTTACGTGTGCTACCTCTTTGCAGGACACAATAGTGATGTAACGGTCAGGACACCAGGCATCCAACACTCCTAGACATGAGTCTGGTGATGCCAGAGTAGTTCTACAAGGAGGGAGAGAGAGAGACAGATATGCTACAATTCTCTTGCTTCTCTTCTCCCACATGTGCTGTTTTATTACACTCAGAACAGATTCCTTATATTTCTCCCCAAGGTGGCAGGACATTCGACAACAAGTGTTATATACCAAGGGTGGATAAAGTATGACAGAAGTTGGGCCAGACGTGATACATGCGATATTGGGTAAAATAGGCATGATATAAGGAGCAGATGTCAGGGAGCCCATGAAGAGGCAGAAAGTGTACTGAAATGCAGTGGGGATAAGTTTATACCGTATCTCTGAATACATTTTTGGCCAACAGATTGCAAGCCTACCACCACAACAAGGTAGACTCCAAGGACAAGTTCTACACTAACCTACTAGTCATTTTATGCCTGATTCTATTTTTGTATGCCTGTGTGCAATAGCCCCCTTCTATTCCTCTATCTACAGTGGCTTTCAAAAGTATTCACCCCCTTTTCATTTTTCTTATTTTGTTGCATTACCACCTGGAATTAAAATAGATTTTTATTTGGATCACATGTAATGGACAGACACAAAATAGTCCAAAATGGTGAAGTGAAATCAAGAAATTAACTTGATTTAAAAGATAAAAAAACGGAAAAGTGCTGGTGCATATGTATTCATCCCCTTTGATATGAAGCCCCTACATAAGATCTGGCGCAACTAATTAGGTTTAGTCACATTATTAGTTAAATAAAGACCACCTGTGCGAAATCTAAGTGTCACATGATCTCAGTATATATACACCTGTTCTGAAAGGCCACAGAGTCTGCAACACCACTAAGCAAGGGGCACTCCCAAGCAAGCGGCACCATGAAGATCAAGGAACTGTCCAAACAGGTTAGCAACAAACTTGTGGAGAAGTACAGATCAGGATTGGGTTATAAAAAAAAATCCCAAACTTTGAACATCCCACGGAGCATCATTAAATCCATTATTAAAAAATGGAAATAATATGGCAGCACAACTGTCACGAACCGCGGCGCCGTCTCGGTGCTAGAAGACGGGCCGGCAGGCTTGAGTATTCGGCTCCTCCCTCCAGACGTCTCCCTCGGACTCGTCACACATAGGAGTGAGGGCGTAGCAGCCTGGCCCTTCGGAAGCATCCCGTTGCTAGGAGACGTTCGGGAGGGCCTCTGCTGACTGCTCCGCCCCAACACACCTGCCTACTCATAAAAGCCTGGAAGGCACACTTGCTCAATGTTCTAGCGAGGTAGAACGTTGAGCAATTTCTTAGGGCTCATACCTCTGCTCCAGCACATGAACCTTTCACTCCAGCAGCATTAATCCGGACTTCTTCCAGCACAGCAGTGATCCTTCGCCCTGTACTCCTGGAGGGCTCTGAATACCCCAACAAACCGCAAGTACCATCCTGGACCCTGTAATTGTTTACATTGCCTGCAACTCAGTGGGGTTTAAAGAGACACTGCTCTACAAAGGGGGCTTGCTCAGGAGTACTCCTAATTACTGTTTGATAAGCCTGCAATAGTGTTATGCATTAGTGGAGTGAACTACTGTATACCAAAACAAATACGGGACTACTTTTCTTTCCTCTGCCAAGTTGCTGTAGTTGCTATAGTTTTTTGCATTCATGGAGTGAACTACTTTATTTTGAACTACAAATCCCCACAGGCCCCAACTAACCACAATATTGCAAAGAGGGAAGGTTCACTTGTTGTTATCTCTGCAATTACAGCCTGTGGTGGCATATGATGTGTTAAGGGTTCCAACCTCACTCAGCCACACTAAAGAGTGTAAGTGTGAACCCCCCACCTGAGCCATCCACAAAGCCTCTCCGCAGCTGAGATCCTCAGCCAAACTCGCTCAATCATTACAACAACAAACCTGCCAAGAGAGGGCCGCCCACCAAAACCCACGGACCAGGGAAGGAGGGCATTTATTAGAGAGGCAACAAAGAGACCAAAGCTAACCCTGAGGGAGGTTCAAAGCTCCACAGCGGTGATTGGAGTATCTGTCCATAGGACCACTTTCAGTCGTACAGTACACAGGGCTGGCCTTCATGGGACAGTGGCCAGAAAAAAAGCCATTGCTTACTAAAGAAAATAAGCAAACACGTTTGCTGTTCACCAAAAGGCATGTGGGAGACTCCCCAATCATATGGAAGGAGGTACTCTGGTCAGATGAGACATAAATTTAGCTTTTTGGCCTTCAAGGAAAACACTATGTCTGGCGCAAACCCAAGACCTCTCCACCCCATGAACACCATGCCCACAGTGAAGGATGGCAGCATCACGCTGTGGGGATGTTTTTCATCGGCAGGGACTGGAAAAATTGTCAGAATTTAAGGAATGATGGATGGCGCTAAATACAGGGAACTTCTTGAGGGAAACCTGTTTCAGTCTGCCAGAGATTTGAGACTGGGAGGTTCATCTTCCAGCAAGACAATGACCCTAAGTACAGGTGAAACTTGAATAATTAGAATATCGTGCAAAGTTCATTTATTTCACTAATGCAACTTAAAAGGTGAAACTAATATATGAGATAGACTCATTACATGCAAAGCAAGATAATTCAAGCCGTGATTTGTCATAATTGTGATGGTTATGGCTTACAGCTCATGAAAACCCCAAGAACCCCAAATCCATAGCCTCAAAAAAGTAGATTATTACATGCAATCAATAAAACAAGGATTGTACATAGAACAATATCGGACCTCTGAAAAGTACAGTACAAGCATGCATATGTACTCAGTACTTGGTTTGGGCCCCTTTTGCAGCACTTACTGCAATTACTTTTGCACGATATTCTAATTATTCGAGTTTCACCTGTATACTGCTAAAGCCACACTCGAGTGATTTAAGGAGAAAAATTTAAATGTCTTGGAATGGCCTAGTCAAAGCCCAGACCTCAATCCAATTGAGAATCTGTGAAGATTGCTGTACACTAGTGAAACCCATCCAACTTGAAGGAGCTGGATCAGTTTTGCCTTGAAGAATGGGCAAAAATCCCAGTGGGTAGATTTGCCAAGCTTATAAAGCCGTACCCCAAGAGACTTGCAGCTGTAATTGCTACAAAAGGAGTAGGGATGCATCGGTACTAGTATCAGTGCCGATACTGGGCATTTTCACAAGTACTTGTACTGATGAAAATGCCCAGATACATAGCGCTGATACTGATGCTTTAAATTTTTTAATAGATTTGGCTGCCTGAGGTCCCACACTTGCTAGCTGTCTTTGACAGTGCCGGTCCGACTGCACATCTCCTTTCTGAGACCGGCACAGCACTGGACAGCCCCACCCCAGCCTGTGCAGCCATAGAGAGCCCGGCACCCACCAGTACAGCCCTGGAGAGCCTGGAACCCTCCAATGCAGCCCTGGTGACACCCGAACGCAGGCTTGGTGAGACCCTAATGCAGCCCTGGAGAGACCAAAATGCAGATCTGGTGAGATCTGCATGCAGCCCTGTTTAGACCCAAATACAACCCTGGTTAGACCTGCATGCAGCCCCGGTGAGACCCAAACCCAACCCTGGTTAGACCCACATGCAGACCTATAGAGACCCACATGCATACCTAGAGAGACCCACATGCAGACCTGATGAGACCCAAACGCAGCCGTGGAGAGCTCGCCAGTACAGTTCTAGTGAGCCCCACCTATAGCCCTAGTGACATGCGAACCAGTGGCGGAACAACCGCTGGAGCAGACGGTGCGGGCGCACCAGGGCCTCTAGCTATAGAGGACTACAAATCTCAGCAATCCAAGATTGCTGGTTGCCATTCCCTATTGTTAAATAATCATGGATTGCAGAGATTTGTTGTCCTCCATAGCCGGTTGTCATTCTCCATTGGTGTATAATCATGGATTAATGAAATCTGTAGTTCTCTATACCCGGTTTCCATTCTCCATTGCTTTATAAACATGGATTGGTGGGATCTGTAGTCCTATATTGCTGGTTGCCATTCTCCATTGCTGAATAATCATGTATTGAGTTCCAGTTCTTCCTAATTGTAAAGAAACTGACCTAAAATCATTAGTCTGTATTGTTTTTTTTTTTCCTTTTTTCAATGTCACATATCGGTAATTGGTATCGGCAAGTACCTGAGGGAAAGTACTTGTACTTGGTCTTGAAAAAATGTTATCTGTGCAACCATAAAAATGGGGCTCTACAAAGTATTGACTTTGGGGAGTGAATAGTTATGCACCCACAAGTTTTCATTTTTTTTTTGTCTTATTTTTTGTTTGTATCACAATAAAAAAATTTTTGCATCTTCAAGTGGTAGACATGTTGTGCAAATCAAATGATACAATGTTGCCAGTGCTTCTGGATTTATCTGTGTGAACTTTCTATCCTGCAGCTGATCTCTGTGGTTCCCTGCCAGTTTCCTCATTGTGAGCTTACGTCCTTACTGTATCCTACTGTGAAATTAAATCAGAGCGAGGAACCAGAGATCAACACTCCTGGAAATGTCAATTTCCCAGTGGACGTCAGGGGACCAGCAACAGAGCATCGTTAAGTGGTCCAAGCAGCAGAAAAGATACATATTTAGCCTCTTTACAGGTATGAGCTTCCTGAAAGCCTGTTATTATCTGACAGGTTCTCTAATGGTGGCGCAGTCTATATAGTCTTACATCATCAACTATCCATTCCAAGTCTCTTAGTCTATCCATTCCAGTCTCTTAGTCTGCCAGATGTATGGCAGCAGTAAGGTCAAGCCTTTTTGGCTTGACCTTACTCTCTTTCTGGTCCACCTGCAGGGGAAGGTCCTCGCCCACCATTGTACTCCCTAAATTTACCCAAGAGATAAAAAAAAATTGGTAAAAGTTATGCTAGTATATTGTTATAAACATTTTATTCAGAAATGGAAATCTGTTTCATACATACAGAGATAGCAGATAATTTACATACTGAACATAGAAGACAGCCTTGATGGTTAACCTTGAAGATAGTCCAAATCCAGTGTACCCATCTCACTCCTGACCGAATAATACCCTTAGAGTCGGGTGGGTGCCAAAGTGACTGCAGATGCCTCTGCAATCCAAGATAAGTGTATGTATAAAGTCACTCGCACTCCAATAGAATTTCAAGTCAAAAACGGTTTATTGACTCGATTGCTATCATATAGCGACATTTCGGAACAGCAGTTCCTTCTTCAGGCAAACAGAATGTGTTTCAGAAGGAGCTGCTGTTGTTCCGAAACGTCACTATTTGATGTGATAGCAATCGAGTCAATAAACCGTTTTTGACTTGAAATTCTATTGGAGTGCGACTGACTTTATACATACACTAATCTTGAAGATAGACACACACAGTGTAGATTGTTGCACTAGAAGGTGTTTTTCGAGGCAATGTGGGATCACTCTCAAAATGAGTTTTTATCTATTTCTGCATAAATAAATAGAAATAACTCAGCCACTGCCCTTTTTTATGGTCTCTTGACATTTACTTAAGGCCCATCTCCAGACAAATTGTGACCCTCTCCCTTCCTCTTGAAGCCAAATCATACTCACCACTGTCCAGATCCATTGCTGGCGCAGTTTCTGGGAGTGGAGACCAGTAATCCATAGCTGCAGATGTGCCTATGTGGGCTGATCCTCTTGCACTGATGTCACTGCCTGCAAACACTCTTCTGGATCCTGAGAAGACTGTAGCGCTGTACAGACAATAAGAAGTGTCCACATCCTGCAGACGGTGCCCTAGAAAATACAAAAACACCACCACCTGTGTACAGAAGAAGAAGACTTGGGACCTGAACTTCCAGCCACCGCGTATTTAGGTCCGTAAAAGGTAGAGTTTCTTTTATTATTAAGCCAGTAATTAGTGGGGGCGCCCAAAGTACAGCTTTAATATAGTGCATGGTATAGAAATTCATAATCATAAACTGACACTCCCTACTATAGGGAAAAACAGAAAAACTAAAACTTATTAAAAGTTGTACACACAAAATAAAAAAGGGTATATAAAAAGTAGTATACATAATATAGTTGTTTGGTAGTTTTTTCGGGCTTCAAAAAAATTATCTTGGATAACATTTAAACTTACCTATTTCTAAACTAACACCTAAATGTGGCTTAAGCCTACTGCCACACCACAATATGTGAGCAGCAAAAAAATAGGATTTGGACGGATGGAGCCGGACAGCGCAGCCGACGGATGGGATTGTGACTCGAGAACGAAAAGCAGCCGGCGGCCACTTAATCGATCTCACTGCTTCCTGGGTCACAGCGGCTCTGTGACCCAGGAAGCAGTGAGATCGAGTAAGTGGCCGCCGGCTGCTTTTCGTTTTCTGAGTCACGATCCCATCCGTCGGCTGCGCTGTCCGGCTCCATCCGTCCTCCCACCCTCTTCACAAGCAGGCAAGCCGCCCTCCACTCCTACACACAGACGGGCTCCAGCTCTCCCCTCCTCTTCACAACATAGGCGTTTGACTACGGCCGTCCCCCAGGAAGGGGCCGCCCTAGGCAAACGCCTACTTTGCCTCGCGGTAAATACGCCCCTGGCTGTTGCTTCTAGAAGGCTGGACTCTATGCAGAGCAGCAAGGCCACAGCCCAATCCAGTGGCTTTACCTCTGCATATGCAACACAGGGTCAGGATTAGTAAGCAGTGAGCAAACCATGGAATGGAAGGTAACCATTCAGAGAAAACGCTCATATGTGGTAACTGGCCAACAGAGCAAAAATAACAACCACATAAAGGGAGGTCACTGTGTCCCCCAATGAACCATTGGAGAAAGGATTTTATGGTGAGTCAACACGGAAGTGTATCTGTGTTCCAAGTTGAAACATACTTTCTGGCACTCTAGCTGGGCCCGCATCTTGTCGCTGACATCACCATGCAACGGCATCAGTGAGGTAATCTGGCTGGAGATAACAGGTATTAAGGTATCATGCCTTCCTTTCTCTACCATATTGACCTTTAGTACTGTTCTTACCTCAGGGATCCTAGGGTTGGAGGGGGGCCTCTTCTGTGATTGGGAGTAAGTTTACTATGTGAGCACATGGATGTGGGCTCATTGGCTGACGGGGGAGGTGAGACTATTTGGGTTTGTTAACTGCTTCCGAAAATATAGAGAAAATATTCTTTTTATCTAGAGTCCACTAATTACGTTAGTCCTCAAACTGTGGCCACCCTTTTAGGGAGACAGGGAACATAGGTATTGATTTGGAGAGGAGGTATACAGACAGAATTAGTACAGTATGTATTTCTACTCTTGATAATTATCTGTATATGTAGCTATTTACAGTGTATAAATACTGAATTCAAATGAGAAGTAGATTGTTTTAAATTTCATCTATTTATGTTACCGGAACGCCTGGGAGATTCCTGGGGAATGCAGAGCAGGCGAGATCTCATGTGAACACATTCTAGTCCATTGCAAGAGCATCATCTCACAAGATTTTGACTACTCTGTATTTCCCCAGAATCTAGCTGGAAAGAGTGTGATGTCATTCATGGTGCAGGCAAGACACAGGGATGAGGGAAGTATAACCCTAACTTTTTTCTTTGCTACATTTTACATCTACTAATAGTAGGTTGATTTGTGAAGGTGTAAGGTGCCCAGACAGTGTAAATGGACCTTTAATTTTACTGCAAGGTTTACTTTAATTATATAGAGATACCATTAAAGTCCTCGTGTGTATAACTACTATTTTATGTTGGGTATATAAAAATACTATTTTCTCTCAGGATTCATTAGGGGACATGGAATTTCATTCTTTTGCATATTAAACATCCAAAAGTACTCCCCAAAAAAGGAAGAGACAAGACCTAGGACAAGTGTTATGGCAACCCCAAGAAGAATAGTGTGTGACATTGCAGGCTGCAGGGCTTTACATACAAAGCTGGCATCCACTGATGTGGCCACATCCACATGATTACATTTTCTATATGGACCAAGTAGTAGTTTTGCATACCTGGATGATGGACGCCTGGTGTCTGAAGGCACAGGACGCACTTATTAGAGAAAGGGAAGTGACAAAGAACAGAGGATTCTGTCCCTTGAGAAAAAAGTCTGAGAAATTACATGACAAATCTACAGATGGTCACAATAGAAGCCGGAGACCCCTTAAAAGAACCATCAGGGATTATAATTAAAGACTCCATCTTTTGAAGGGAAGCTGTGGCTGCCATATAAACTAATACAGTCCTCACCTCATCTTAAACATGTAAGGCAATCTCCTTTGGATAAGAGAGTGAAGGACAGAAGCACTATGTCTTCAAAATTGTGAAATGAAGATGCAGCCTTGAGTAAAAAGGAAAACGGGGGCCTCAGAGAGAGACTTTTAATGGTGCTCAGCTCTAAGTGCTGATGCATGTCCAAAGGAACAAAGCTCTGAACTTTAGCAACCAAGCAGGCACAATGTTTTAAACTGAGGGACTTACACCATGGGAAGAAAGTTTTCCACCTATGAATACACACCCTGTGAAAAGGTGCTTTGCAAACCGGAGCCTGTGCTTCAATTAAAGCCAGCATCTGAGAAGCAGGGTGCAAGATCAGATCTTGGGACAAAAGGCTTTGAAGAGCTGGGATCCGCCACTGGACTTCTGAGTACCAGACTCTTCTTGGTCAGTCTGGAGCTATTGGAATGGTGGTGATATCTTCTGATGTGCTCATCAGCATGAGTTGAGGGAGAAAGCTTAGGCGGTAGAAAGGAAGGATTACGTCTTGGGGTCCACCAGAGCATCTTCCATCGGTTCTCTTGCACAAGCTATGCATGATTGTGATAGGATTCCATTAGATCTATGTCTGGCGTTCCCCACTGTTAAAAGATCTAATTAAATACTTCTCAAAAGAGAGGGGGAGGTGACCATGCTACTGGATCGAGACTCTGATGACTCATGCTATGTGCCCCTCCAAGAAGGCTGGGACCTGACCTTCTGCCCAATAAAAGATGCATTCCACTTCTCAAGCTGCGCCAAGCTTCATATGCTGCCTTCATGATTTATGTACAACAACACAGTAGTTTTGTAAGACTGGATCTACTTTAGATGGATCTTCAATTGCTACATTCAGTTCAGCAGGAATAGCTAGAATGCCTGGCTGTCCAGCAGGTTGCTTGATAGCTTGGATTCCAGAGACCCTACATTGACAAGGTACTGAGATGATCTGCCCAGCCAGAGAGGCTTGAAACCATTGTGAGAATCTTGCAACAGAGGGGCAAAAAGGATCTGGCCTGAAACCCATCAGCACCATAGCAAGAAGCGCTGTGGGCTGTGGTAGAGAATAAACCTCTCTGTCCAGGGAAGATGAGATCTATCACACCTGAGAAATCTCATCTATAATCTCACAAGATCTCAGGGAAAGGCATTTTTCTCCCCTAAGATGATGTGCACAGTCGCATCTCCTAGTCACATGTGCCAGAATTCTCAGAAGTAAAGGGAGATGGCTTCATCTGCCCTTAGTAAAAATGGCCACTGTGAAAAGAATGGAGAGGAAAAGGAAAACAAGGTATGCAAAAAATAAAAAGCTGGCAGTTATCTATGAGGATGTGTTTGTATATTGTCATTACTAAACATTTCTAAAGGTGCATTTGTTGTTATTTTGAAGATATAGGTAAAGTTCCTTTTTAAGAGCCAAGGCTCATTAACTGGCATTTCCCAATTTGGTGAAAGTGTCTCATGGGTCAATAAGGACATTCTCATTAGACCAGAAGCTTAGTTGGGACGCCACTAAATCTAAGTGAAACTAGTTTCAAAGACATACACAGTTTATGCTCTTATGCAGCCATTTTTTACATTAGGTCCACTTCAAAGTGAATCTTTCATTTTGGCTGTTCAGGGCAAAATGTGGTCAATGTAAGTAGGCCTGTTTGCACCTGAGTGGAAGAATATGATCCAGTTGCATAAACAGCATGGTGTTATTGTTGTTTACCAGTAGCTATATGTAATTTGACAAATGGAAATGGAATAGGTAGAAATGAGTATGGGAACTAGGCAGTTCCTGTTTAGTATCACACATTTAGAGCCTGTAGTGCCGAATGCGTCTTTGTAAGCCGTCCAACAGAGAGGGCTTGAGTGCTGCTGATGCCATTGTATAAGCTGCTGGGCCTGGCGACAGGGC
Source organism: Nanorana parkeri (assembly GCF_000935625.1). Lineage (NCBI taxonomy): Eukaryota > Metazoa > Chordata > Amphibia > Anura > Dicroglossidae > Nanorana > Nanorana parkeri. Next base: position 127,634 of record NW_017308450.1, on the reverse strand, counting down.
TCAAGGAGGCTGTGCTGAGTGGCCGGTGCCCACATCAGAGAGATAAGACTGCAAGATGGTGTGTCTTGACTGTATGCTAGGGAGTCCAGGGCCACGTGTTATGTTGATGCAGAGTGGCCTGAACTTTGGGCTACGTCCTATTCTGCTGCAAGCAAGAGACTGGCTGCTGTGACATATGCTGTATGCTGACTGCAGTACATCAACAGAAGGAGATCATCAAACAAGTGCAGGAGAAAGGGAGGCCCAAATGTCTTTTGCCTGTCCTCACTCAGAAACTGCTGCCTAACTCCAATTCATATCCAACCTGAGTGGGAGAGCAGTCATCCAGGAGGACATACATGGGCTGTATGCTGACTGCAGTAGATCATCAACAGAAGGAGATCATCAAACAAGTGCAGGCAAGAGGGAGGCCCAGAGCATCTTTTGCTTGACCTCACTCAGAAACTGCTGCCTAGCTCCAATTCATATCCAACTTGAGTGGGGGAGCAGTCATCCAGGAGGACCAGACTGCGTCTGGGGGGACCTTGCCAAAGCAACTGAGTGGTGAGAGTCCTTGCCACCACACTGATGTGTCTGTTTGGCTGTGGTTGCCATTTCTGCTGTCTGCTGAGAAATTCTGTCCAGTCGATTGTTGTTCTACTTCTGTCTACCTTGGGATTACAAATACTCCCAGTAAGCGATGCTTCAAATTATCTAAGGAAGGGCCCCCTATGCCAGCAGGACTAAGCCTCTGGCTTAAGAGATAGTGCATTCTCTTTTACAGTCTCTACTCACAATCTACTGTGCTGTGATTCATCCTGTCTGTGGTTGTTTGAGCTTGTATTTGAAATTTAATAAGTATCAAGGGCTTTTTGAAATGTTTGAATTCTATAGAGAAGTCAGGGCAGGGGAAGAAGCAATGTATCTCATGCTTTGTTGCTGTCGAAAGATTATTGATTGCTAGATAATGCCTATTATGATATATATGTTATATAATTTTTTTTACCTTATTTCTGTGTGCGATTAAAAGTTTTATAAGCATGGAAACCAATAAAAAACTTTGAAAACAATCGGCCAATCAGCGGGAGAAGAGATCAGAATGGAGCAGATGACTAGGCTGTGACATCTGCTCCATTCTGACCTCTTCTCCCGCTGATTGGCCGATTGGATGATGACAGGCTTCCTCACCAGTCACTCCTGACTGGTGAGGAAGCCTGTCAATCATCCAATTGGCCAATCAGCGGAGAAGAGGTCAGAATGGAGCAGGTGATTGAGGACTTGGAGGAGGAGTTTGCGGCCATCTTGCTTCATTGAAGACGCGATGGAGGTCTTGTGTGCGGCAGATTAGGATCCATGAAGATGGCGGACGCGGCACAGGTACTCGTTTTTTGTATCGGAGTATTTGCACGAGTACGAGTACTCATGCAAATACTCGGTATCGCCGCCGATACCGATGCTTGTATCGGTATCGGTGCATCCCTTGTTCTAATCTGTCCTTATTGCTTTGTGTAATCCAATGCCCTTTAAAGGGCTTTTTACCTGTTTTCAATAAAGCCCAACTCAACTGCTTCTGGTGTATCAGATTGGTCACTGGGAGTGGCAGAAGCACCCATCTATCAAGCTGCTCCTTCGGGGGTAACTCTGTAAACCATATAATACGAGATAAGTAAATGAACCTCTTTTATGAGTATTGACACATTTATATGGTAAAGTATCCTTTTAATATGTAAACTGGATAAAGGATAAGTACACCCAAGAACAATATTTTAGGTATACTGTGGGTGGAGCCTAATAGGCAGTGTCCCTCACTATATCTTATAGCTCCTACAGGTACATAACTGGTGTTTGTGCATCAGGCAATAGATATGATCTTTAACAGTGGAAAAATTCAACACCTAGGTGTTTGGGAATCTGCCTATGTCAAACCAGCTGTAGAAACAATTTTTTAAGGTCAGACCTAGCTTCAAATAAACAAGCCTTCTAAGCACCTAATAGCTTCTTTCCACTTTGAATATACTGCTTTCTGATCTAAATTTTGGATACATTTACACTTAGTTTATGTCATATAATGTAATATCTGCAAGATAAGTCGAAAAGATGAACAGTAGATAATTGTGGTGTAAAAGGCCCAAAGGATCACATCTCAAACTGTTAGTCAGTGATTAGGTTAAAGTAACTGGATCAGATTTTGGCAGCACATTTCCTGGAGCTGTGCCACTCTATTAGTCAGTTAAACTTTTAAGACGTGCAAACAGCCCCTATGAATAGATGAATAGAAGTGCAGGCATTAGAGAAAGGTCTTCTGGGTGAAAACACCCTCTTTAATTAAACATGTCTGTTCTCCTAAGTATTTGATCTTTTCTTTGTAATTATGTACATGCTTGTTATAAAGTTAAAGATTGTGTTAAAACATTTTAATTCTTCTATGAAAACAAATATCACATCTGTGAATAAATCTTTCAGTTTGTTTTTCATTTCTTACTCACACGGAAACATTACTTTCATTTCTCTGAAGTGATGATCACGTGGTTTTTGGTTTTAGGTTTCACTTTCATTACAGAAATGATATGCTATACTAGCCGTGAACAAAAACTTTTTGATATGACTGGTTTTGACTGGTCTTCAGTCCTCGAGTGACTTTTAGCACCTGTAATCCGGCACCATTCACGCTGGGGCTGAGTATCTCTGGGTGTTGTTTCTGGCTTTTTAATTTTTTAGCTTTCAGGCATTTTTGAAAGCATTTTAGGCTTGTGCGCATTATTTAACTTTTATCTTTAGCCAATGCAAAGTTAGTTATTAGCGGGGAAAAAAACAGATTGTGCACATTTTTTGCATGTTTTTGAAGCGTTTCCATTGAAATCTTTTGGGGCTAAAATGCTTGACGGTGCTTCAAAAGAAGCTCATGTACTTTTTTGAGCAACTGGCGTTTTTGCTAAAAGCAACAGAATGCTCAGGTATAAACAGGAGCTATTAAAAACAGGGAGATTCCTACGGTTGAGACTTGTAGTGCTTAGGTGTGTATGGGGACTCAGAGCTCCCAGGGACAGGAGCCTTGTAATCAGAGGTGCTCTGATATGCACATACAGTATCTGCATATAATTATCCGCTGGCATATTAGTGAGGTCACCTATCACACCAAATGGCCAATATTAAGGTGCAACAGGCAGGAGAAGGTGGAGCAAGTACTGCTTTCGGGAAATTATGTTTATATGTGCATAATAGCGGGTGTTAAACAAGGCTACTCTGGATGCCTGTATTTAATTCTGTGTGTGTAATGATAGCCTGCTATTTAGGTCTATTCACGACAACGGGTTTTAATAGCAGAGTAGTAGGTGAGCCCTGTAAAAACCTCAAGTTGCAGCCTCATACTTAAACACCTGTTGTCTGCAAGAGGTAAATATGAAATATTCAAAATGCAATTTCTTTAAATTATTTAAAAAAAGTAAAATTTAAATATTTGGGCAGTTATAAAAAAAATTACAGTGGCTGCAGACTGAGAGGGAAGGGTAATTTTTAAATAAATTGTCTTGTGTAGAATTAAATAATTTTTAGACAAAGTGAAATTTTATTTAAAAGTAGTTTTTTCTCATATCTAGAAATATGCACAATTTTGAATGTGCAATGGTAGGACACAGGTGGCGCCACTATTTGCGCTAATTCAGTATTGCTACAATGTTGTGAGGACCTAAAGACATGTATTAGCCTTTGCTAAATAGTTGTAGTTTTCTGTAGATTGTACATATAAATAGGGAAGCAGGTTGTTTACCACGACAGTAGAAGTGATTTTTTTTCTGAAGATATGGGTAAACAACCCGATTTAACAGCGTGGGATGATTGTTGGCGCTCAAGCCATGTTATATATATATATAATCTTTTTTTTATTTTTTTCAAGGGGATCCCCACAAAAATTAACATTATTAGCTGCTCATACCTGCACAACTTTTCCTACTTTCCTACTGTTAGGTTTACTATAAGGTTACCTAACTTTAGTAAACTTTATAAGGCCCCTTTGGGGGTCTAAGGCCCCATTTACACCAGCCTTGATAGAGAATTGCTTACACCAGCTGGGTGACAGTCATGTCATGTTCATGCCAGCTTTCAAAAGCTGACCTGGGGACGCGGTCATGCATAACATATATAAACAAGCTAGCCTAGTGTACAAGCAACGTGCGTTAAGCCCCACTTGTACAAACTGCATAAACAAGTCCTAAGGCTTGGGACAGTTTTCCCACCCTTGTTACATAAAACAAATGGCAATATTTAAATCTGTTTCCTGTATAAGATATTTAGGTACTCTGTTATCCTATTTGACTAGTTAGAGCAGTTAAATAATAACGCAGAACCAAACATGACAGCTCAAAGGCAAGAAAGCTTAGAACTGAAAATTGAAAAGGGCTACTAAGACAAATTATAGGACCTTCAAAAATAATTATAAAGTATATATACAAATATCCTATTTTATTGAAGTCATTAAAATAAATGGGATATTAAAACATATAAATGCATATTGGTGCACAGCCTAAGCTGGGCCAGCATAAACATCTTATACTCATAGGTAGAGATGAAGAAAAGTTGTTTGTCAACAAGAGTCCATAAGCGGAAACAATAGGTCACTGTTGTAGAAAATCATCTACGCGTTTCGTCACAGCCGTGGCATCCTCAGTTATTCCAACAATGTGAATAGTTGTGACCATGTATGAACACAGCACCTATTGGTCTTAAAATGGAGCAGACAAGCAAGGCTGCAGGGACCCAAACCCCACAACCTCAGTTTCCCCCAGGGGACCGCAGATGACAGCTGAACAACTGTCACGATACCGTGCACAGGTGTCCCCAAACCACGTGCAGGTATCTATACAGGAGAACGTAATACATGACCACACCAAACAATGCTTATGAACTGTAGTTTATTAGCTACTCCAAAAACATCACAACCATAAGCACCCCCACCAACACCCGCAATTTACATATAAAAGCCTAACTAATACAAGTAACAAATTACACACCGGAGACAACAGGGCAAACCCTGGGAGCAGGACAACATGAGGGGAGCCACTGATCAGGAGACCTCAGGGGTAAGGGTCAGGAGTCAGGTCAGAGTCAGGGTTCAAGGCAGGAACATGATACAGGCAACAGGATATGGCAACAATACTGAGACACAGGCCTCACTGCAAGAGAGGCTAAATACCCTCCCAGATCAGCACCAGGTGGCAACTAACTGCTGATTGCTAGGACACCCGTAGGTGAGCACTGGAACTGCAGGACCTAGTTCCAGCATCACAGTGCCACCTGGGGGTGTTCTGGGCCCTGACAGTACCCCCCCCCCCTTAAGGAGCGGTCTCCGGATGCTCCAATAATAAAGCCTGAAGCAGAAAGTCCACAAATGTCACACTAGTCCATGTCCACAGAAGGCCTGTATGTCCACCAAATCTGTCACGTGCCCCATGGACCGGTCGAGCCCCCCGCCGCCGGGGTCCGGTAATAGGCTGAGAATCCCACTGCCGGGATCTGGCATCAACCGGTCGGCCGCCCAAGCAACCTGCCTGTCCAAGCCAACTGATGTCCCAACATGAAGGCCATCTGCACTATGGTCCCCAAGCATATACCCTCCTGCACTGAGGAGCTTAGGAGTCCGCGGGCATACCACCACTGAGTAGTATGGGGAAGTCACTAGGACCAACCCTTAGCCAACCTCCCCGATACCTCCAAAGCAGTGGCCACCCGACCCAGGGTACCACATACCTCGGAGAACGCAGTGACACCATCCGGAAACCAGGAAGGCTCAAATGAAGCTCCTCCGTTTCTCGGGACATCACCACTACCAGGTCTGGGTTTGTGCTCATGATCACCCCACCTAAAGTGGATGCCCAAACCCCCAGGGCCCTTGGCTGCAAGGGGCACAACCCCATAACCAAGACCAGAGCAGACAATGGGCGAAGGTCCCATAAAGTTCAGTTGGACAATCAGCCAAGGCACCAGATCAGCAGAGCTGAGGAGCTGGGCAGCAGGCACCGGATAAGCAGAAGGGAGGAGCTGGGCAGCAGGCACCGGGCAGCAGAGGCTAAGAGCCGGGTAGCAGGCACCGGACCAGCAGAGGTGAAGAGCTGGGCAGCAGGCACAGGATCAACAGAGGTGAAGAGCTGGGCAGCAGACACTGGATCAGCAGAGGCGAAGAGCTGGGCAGCAGACACCGGATCAGCAGAGGCGAAGAGCTGGGTAGCAGGCACAGGATCAACAGAGGCGAAGAGCTGGGCAGCAGGCACCGGATCAACAGAGGCGAAGAGCTGGGCAGCAGACACCGGATCAGCAGAGGTGAAGAGCTGGGCAGCAGACACCGGATCAGCAGAGGCGAAGAGCTGGGTAGCAGGCACCGGATCAACAGAGGCGAAGAGCTGGGCAGCCGGCACATGATCAGCAGAGGCGAAGAGCTGGGCAGTCAGCACAGGATCAGTAGAGGGGAAAAACTGGGCAGCAGAAACCGGATCAACAGAGGCGAAGAGCTGGGCAGCAGGCACCAGATTAACAGAGGCGAAGAGCTGGGCAGCTGCCACAGGATCAATAGAGGCGAAGAGCTGGGCAGCTGCCACAGGATCAATAGAGGCGAAGAGCTGGGCAGCTGCCACAGGATCAATAGAGGTGAAGAGCTGAGCAGCCGCGGCACAGGATCAGCAGCCCTTAGCCAAGATCGGGATCTGGAAGGGGGACTAGACTGCATGGACCATATGTCAAACCACATCTGAAGCAAGGGTTGGGCAAAGATTTCCCTACAGACCCCCTGGTAAATAAGGGACTGAACTGCTTTGACACAGTTTAACAAGGTTTCCTGAGAACAAGCAGAATAATGCTCAAAAAACCCAGCTTGATCATCCTTTAAAAGCTACACCAGCAACCGAACCTGCGATAAGGTAAATGGAGGGGAGAAGTCATCACCCTCATCAATACTCAAAGCTAGTTCGGTACAAATTTTGAGTATGGGTTGAATATCCTCAAATGGACAACCGGTCAGATCCATAAAACAATGAGCCCTGTGGACACATTCCCATAGGTTTTCTTTGGGAAAGTCTTGAAACAACTGTCGACAGCGCTTTGGCACCTCGGATACTAAGCGCACATAATAGTTTATCCATCCTGACAGTAGTAAAAAGGGAAACAAGAAAACTCCAAAAGCCTGCAGGTCCACGTGTGGTCAATTTATTCGTATGGCCTCAGTATTATGTCACGATATCGTGCATGAGTGTCCCCACACCGCGTGTAGGTATCTATACAGGAGAACCAAATACGTGACCACACCAAACAATGCTTATGAACTGTAGTTTATTAGCTACTCCAAAAACACCACAACCATAAGCACCCCCACCAACACCCGCAATTGACGTATAAAAGCCTAACTAATACAAGTAACAAATTACACACTGGAGACAATAGGGAAACCCTGGGGAGCAGGACAACAAGAGGGGAGCCACTGATCAGGAGACCTCAGGGGTAAGGGTCAGGAGTCAGGTCAGAGTCAGGAATAAAGTCAGGATTAAAGGCAGGATAAAGGCAACAAGGTATTGCAACAATACTGAGGCACGGGCCTCACTGCAAGGAGAGGCTAAATACCCTCCCAGATCAGCTCCAGGTGGCGATTAACTGCTGAATGCTGGGACAACCACAGGTGAGCACTAGAACTGCAGGACCTGGTTCCTGCGTCACAGTGCCACCTGGAGCTACTCAGGTCCCTGCAGGTGAGCACTGGAACTGCAGGATCTGGTTCCAGCACCACAGTGCCACCTGGAGGTGTTCTGGTCATTGACAGCAACGGAGAGACTATTGCATATAGATGTAATACTTGTCGGTGTGAGATTTGAAAAGGTTTTGTGAGTGTGAGTGGGTGTGAGTTTTGAAAAAGTCACAAGACAAAACGTGTCAAGGAGGAAGAGTCTATCGCTGTTTCCCGTGCTTGGAGCATTGCAAAGCTGTTTCCATGCATACTGCTTGTAAGTGCATTTTTACTTTAATAAAACCACTTTTTTAACATACTGCGCAATGGAAGCCCCTTTTTTTTGTTTCCTCTGAAATCCTGCGGGAGGATATCACTGAGTATAAAGAGGAGACTAACAGCAAAAAATCGGTGATAAGGAGATTGGACCCCGCAATAGGAAGACATTACAATCGCAATACAATTCAAGACAAGATGGTAAGGAGGGCCCTGCCCCTGAGGGCTTACAATCTAAAAGGAAGGGACAAGTAATACATGAGGAGGTAGCTGTGTGGGGAAGAATTGTTGGATAACGTGATGGTTGAGTGGTTAGGTTGAGGTAGGATAGACTTCCCTGAAGAAATAAGTCTTAAGGGATCGCCTAAAGACAGTCAGAGTGGGAGATAGTCGGACAGGTTGGGGTAAAGAGTTCCATAGGATGGGAGAATCTCTAGAGAAGTCCTAGAGGCAAGCATTGGAGGAGTTTATGAGGGAGCTGGAAAGCAGGAGGTCTTTAGAAGACCGGAGGGGACGATTAGGGTCATACTTTGAGACAAGGTTTGAGATATAGTCAGGGGCAGAGTTGTGGATGGCTTTGTAAGTCGTTGTTAATATTTTGAATTTTATCCCTTGGGCAATTGGAAGCCAGTGCAGGGATCGGCAGAGGGGGGGATGCAGACACTGAGCGGTTGGTTAGGTGAATGAGTCTAGAAGCAGCATTCATGATAGACTGAAGGGGGGATAGCCTGTGTAGTGGTAGGCCAATGAGGAGGGAGTTGCAATAGTCAAGACACCTAGGACCTTGGCATGGGGGGATGGATGGATAGTTGTGTTATCAATCTCAAGGGAAAAGTTGGGGGAAGGTGCACGGCGGGAGGAAATATCATGAGCTCAGTTTTAGAAAGGTTGAGTTTTAAGAAGTGTTGTGACATCCAGACTGATATGTCAGTAGATTAGTGACACGCAGGAACACTGAGGGGCTGTGTTGTGGAGAAGAAAGATATATTTGAGTGTCATCGGCATACAGATGGTATTGGAAGCCATGTGAGGTTATTAACTGACCAAGGGAGGAGGTGTAGCTAGAGAAGAGAAGGGGCCCATGGACAGAGCCTTGGGGGACCCCTACAGAAAGAGGAAGAGGAGGGAAGGAGTTAGAATTGTAGGTAAAACTAAAGGAGCGCTTAGATAGGTAGGAGGAGAACCATGAGAGAGCAGGGTCTTGTAGGCCAAGTGAGTGGAGTTTTTTGATGGAGGAGCAGGTGGTTAACAGTGTCAAAAGCAGCAGAATTGTCGAATAGCAAGAGTAAGGAGTAGTGGACATTGTTTTTAGCTGTTAGTAAGTCATTAGTGAGTTTTAGGAGGACAGTTTCAGTGGAGTGTAGAGGGCGAATGTCCGACTGTAAGGGGTCGAGAAGGTTATCAGCGAGGTGGCAGCTCAGGTGGCTGTAGATAAGGCGTTCTAGGAGTTTGGAGATCAATGGGAGTAAGGAGATTGGTCTGAGATTGTTGAGGTTGGTAGGGTCCAGTGAGGGTTTCTTGGGTATTGGGGTGAGAAGCGCATGTTTTAGAGGGGAGGGAAAGATGCCAGTAGAGAGTGAGAGATTGAAAATGTGAGTAAGAGAGTGTAGGATAGAGTAAGCGGGTGACCGAAGTAGTGGTGAGGGAACACGGTCCAGGGGGCAAGTGGTGAGGTGGGTGTCTGAGAAAAGCTTTGTAACCTCCTCTGTGGCGACAGGGTCAAAAGAGGAAAGTAACAAGTGTGATGGTGGGTCTGGTACATTAATAGGGAAAGATGACTGGACAGTGGTGATCTGATCCCGAATTGTATCTATCTTGTTTTTGAAATGAATGGCAATGTCCTGGGCAGTGAGTGAGTTACTGAGCGGTGGCGGACATAATAGAGTTAAAAGTAGAAAAGAGTTGACGAGGTTTGGATGGAAGTGTGTTAATGAGAGTGACAAAATAAGTTTGTTTGGCAGCACGGAGGAAGAAGTTATATTTTAGGAGGGCAGCTTTATACAGGGTGAAGTCTTGCAGAAGCCTAGTTTTTTGCCACAATCGTTCAAGAGCACGGCTGTGTCTTTTTAGATGTCTGGTTTATTTAGTTTGCCACGGTTGTAGTTGACGTGGTTCGAAGTCTGTGTGTAGTGAGGGGAGCCAAGGTGCCTAGGGAGGATGAGAGGAGGATAATACTGACTAATTTTTTTGCTGTTCTCTAACCTCATGTGTGGGAAATTTAATCACTCTGTGGAAACACAATTGAAATCACAGATTTATTTGGACTATTATCAATGTTATTATGGATATACAAAAAGGATTTGTTTGATTTATGTTTACACAGTATAAGTTTTTGTTGTTGTTGAAGTGTAAAATTATTCAGTATTTATGTAAGAACACGCAGCTTGGAACAGTTGGATACATTTGTTAATATATATTTTTTCAAGTAAGGATATTTGGAGCAGTAGCTATTTTGTGACAGAGTGTGCTCTCTCAGTAACATTCACTCACATAAATCCTAGCCAGTGGCGGACCTAAGGAACAAAGGGCCCTGGTGCAAGATTTTTTTCTTGGGCCACCC
>NW_017308450.1:114615-116893 GCF_000935625.1 Nanorana parkeri | reverse complement strand
ACACTGCCCCCCTCCCCCACAGAAGCACCCATCACCCCCCACAGAAGCCTGTCGCACTGACTGCACCGGTGGTAGGTCTGCTCCTGGATCTCTATATACACTATGGAGAGTACAGCACTGATCTCTATATACACAGTGATCTCTCATATACTGATGCTGGTATTGGTATTAGTGCATCACTAATTCAATTTTACACCCATAGACACAACAGGGAGTTACAGCAAATCTCTCCAAATGTAAAAAACCCCTCCAGCGGTCACTGGACAAAGTGCCTACATTAGAAGATTTTCTTTCTGTTCCATAAATTGTGACAATGGGTTCTAACCCATCAAAAGAAAACAAAAAAGTGTTTTGCTTTTGATGGACTTTAACCTTATTGCTGATAGAAAGGGCAGATTTGCAGATGAGACTTGCCTATTACCCTGATCTGACACTTTTGTTTCTCCTGCAAAACACCTCAAAGACAGCTCCTTCCTCTTCCTTATGGAAAGCATCTAAACGGCGGCTGTTTCACTCACTACTTTGAGATTTTATTTTTCCTTTGGGATTTTCTGACAACTGACATAATCTCGAGCTATGAGAAGTCCCAGACACATATTAGAGGTGGAGAGGGGGGACTCTTTTATTGCAGGAGTCACAAAGCAAATGTGAACTGTGTGCGCGCTTTGTTGGCAGAGGTAAATTTCTGGTGACCGGGCTCAGCATAGACAAGGATATAGGGGGCTAATGATCACTGCTACATCTGCCGCCTTTATTTATGACAGGAGTCCGGTGCTTACATCTCCTCCGTGCTTACATCTCCTCCGCTCTTACCACTGCTGCTGGGCTCTCTGAAGAAACCTCTTATCTCTCCAGTGAAGTCTCTGCAACTCCCCGCAGATCCGATGGTCCCGCCGATGGATTATTTTGGGCTAGCTCACTGCATGCAAGGGGAGGGGGGATTTTCTTCTGCAGCACTGGATTACCTTTTATCTACTTCATCCTTCCAAGTATTTCCTGCTACGAGCCGCCCCTCCCCAGTACTCTAAGGCAGCTGTCTATTCGCCCTTCTGCTAGCACCTGACCTGGGTGCCCTGGTGTAGCCTTCACCGATATCAATAGGTTACTATTACCGTGTTTCCCCGAAAATAAGACACTGTCTTGTATTTTTTTTGGCTCAAAAAAAACACACTAGGTCTTATTTTCGCAGGTAGGTCTTATTTTTTTTTTTCATGTACAACAATCCAAAATGAATGCAAATCCAAATGAAATAATCCAAAATGGCAAAGTTAAGAATATGGTGATCAGGGCAATCAGGGGTGCCGTACCTTTCCAAGAGCAATTTGGTAACCAATCGCTGGCCAGAATGAGCGAAGCGCGCTTTCACTATAGATTCCTCACAGGCGGAGTGCATTTGGTATCACTCCGTATGTGACAAGAGCCGGTGCTATAGAGGAGGCATCGGCTTATGCGGCTCTGCTCCCTCCGCTGCCGCCTCGCTTGCTCTAGCGCTGGCTTTGTTTCACCACTGATTCTCTCCCGCTGCTCTTCAAGTTTCCCCTTATGCCACCACCGGGCCCTGGGAATGGTCACAACTAGGTCTTATTTTCGAGGTAGGTCTTATATTTTAGCAATTTCCAAAAATAGAACTAGGTCTTATTTTTGGGGTAGGTCTTATTTTTGGGGAAACAGGGTATTAGTGGTAACATGTAGTAAATTTTTTATAGGTATCTTTCTGGTAACTGTTTTGTATAGAGGGTTGTGTGGATAACCACCATCTACTATTCATTAGCTGTTGTAACTTTCTTTCTTGCTTTGATCAAGCTAAGTGAAATGTTTTATCATTGGTCATATCAATTGGAAAAGTGATCAGTAGTTCTCTTTGTAGTGAAAAGCACACTGAAATGTCTTCTATTTCTTCTATAACAATTCTAGTCTTTTGTTGTTTAACCAGTTGGCATCCGCGGTGTTAAACCCCCTTCCCATCCAGGCCATTTTTCAGTATTCAGCGCTGCGGTACTTTGACATTTATTACGTCATGCAACGCTGTACTGAAATAAAATTTTATACAATTTTTTGGGGACTTATAGAGCTTTCTTTTGGTGGTATTTAATCACCACTGGGGTTTTATTTTTTACTATATTAAGGAAAAATTACTGAAATCTAAAAAAATAAATATTTCCCCTATATTAAATGATAAAACATTTATTATTACCCAATTTTTTGGTACAATATAAAAGACGGGGTCACGTCGGGTAAAAAGACACCAAACATGTCAAGCCTTAAAATTGCGCGCGTG
>NW_017308450.1:101471-114209 GCF_000935625.1 Nanorana parkeri | reverse complement strand
TTTATTTTATTTTACTTTTTTATATGTTACTTTTATTTTTTTTATTTATATACATATATATATATATATATTTGCACTTATTGTTATTGCTATTATATAGGGGGATAACAATCCCCCTATATAATAGCAAAGGCACACTGACAGGTCCTCTTTATGCAGACATTAGGGGTCTCTAGGACCCCTAATGTCACCTGTGGACCCCAAAAGAAGCTGATGAAGCAGGGATCTGCTTCATCAGCTTCATCAGCTTCTTTTCTCTGGCTATAGCAGCCAGATGACTGACAGGTGAATGCAGAAGTGATGTAATACACATCACTTCTGCATTCACAGCCCAGAGGGAGGTCAGCAAGGAGCTGATCTCCCTCCCTCTTCCTCCTGACGGCCTCGGAGCCGGTCCCGGGCCGCAGATGGGGCAGCGGATCCCGGGATTGAAGGTGAGGGGTCGGGGGGCAAAAAAACGAGCACATATAGATGATCGGCAGGCTACAGAGCCGCCGATCGTCTATATGTGAAACACCTGGCAACGGGTGTTTGCATTGGTCAGGTCTTTTCTGCCGGTGCGCGCCCGCAAGGGGGGGCGTGCGAGCAGAAAAAAAATGCCGTCTGGAGACGTCAACCCGCCAATGCTGCAGTGCCGTTCGTCCGTTTTTTTACAACGGGCGGACTGCAACTGGTTAACTTGTCCCTCTAGCTGATTGATTCTAGCTGTGCAATATCTGCAGTTTGCCTTTAAGTGACCTGTCGTTTTGCACACAAAATATTTACATGTTTCATGCTACACTCCATCGCAGTACACAGAACAGGGAGAGAGAGAGAGAGATCACACTCCTTCACAGCACACAGAACACTGAGAGAGCACACTCTGTCACAGCACACAAAACAGAGAGAGAGAGAGAGAGAGCACACACTGTAACAGCACACAAAACACAGAGAGAGAGAGAGAGCACACTCTGTCACAGCGCACAGAACACTCAGAGAGAGAGCACGCTCTGTCATAGAACACTGACCTGGGAGAGCACACAGTGTCACAGCACACAGAACACTGAGAGGGAGAGCACACTGTGTCACAGCACACACAGAGAGAGAGAGCACACTGTGTCACAGCACATTTCTACACTGCCTACCAATGTAAGGGGGGATTCTACACTGACCACCAATGTAAGGGGGGCATCTACACTGCCCACCAAAGTAAGGGAAAATTCAACACTGACTACCAATGTAAGGGGAGATTCTACACTACCCACTAATGTAAGGGGCATCTACACTGCCTATCAATGTAAGGGGGATTCTACACTGACCACCAATGTAAGGGGGGCATCTACACTGCCCACCAATGTAAGGGGCATCTACACTGCCTACCAATGTAAGGGGGATTCTACACTGACCACCAATGCAAGGGGGGCATCTACACCGCTCACCAATGTAAGGGGGGATTCTACACTTGCCAACAATGTAAGAGGGGATTCTACACTGACCAAAGTAAAGAGGGATTCTACACTGCCCACCAACGTAGGGGGGTATCCTAAACTGCCCACCAATCTAAGAGGGTTTCTATACTGACTGTCATCGTAAGGTGGATTCATGCAACGTAGGGGGGTATCCTAAACTGCCCCCCTAAAAACCCTAAGAGGTTTTCTAAACTGACTGCCATCGTAAGGTGGATACATGCGTTAACAGTCCGTTAACAGTGCGGGAGGTGCATTGCATAGCCATTTATTTGAATGGCACCACAAATGAGCCTCCCAATTACAATGCAATTGACCGCTCCACTCTACCATTCAGATGAAGGGCAACACAACACACCACCCGGTGCATTGCGTGGTAGGGTGCGTTACTCGTACAGAACCGTGCAATTAACGCACTGCAATAGTATCAACAAGCCCTTACAACAGGCACGTGCATGTGGGAGGAGGATTTCACTGATAAGTTAACTTAGTCCAGGCTGACATTCATTCTCAGTGCTTTGTAAGTAGCTATGGTAAATTTAGAAAAGTTAGCAAATATGAGCTAATGACACTTACACTAAAATAAACTTCACCATTCTAAATGATCACTTGAAGGATTGGGCACATTTCACTAGTGTCATCTGATTCGTACGCAATTATAACCAGTTCTTCTTATGTCTTGTAAATCTTCAGTCACTAATATTTAATAGAGGTAAATATTAAAACTAATTATGGTAGCAGCAACGAGGACTATGTATAACACCATTTATTTTCCAGTAGAATGAGTCTTGTGTTTTGACAGCCAGCACTGTGCCCACAGGTAAAGTGATAGTAGTTTTGCAATCCCTTCTGAAATAACAGATGACACTTTAACAGTTGCTTTTGGAACAGCTGTTTAAGGACACTTTCTGCTTACTCAGCCTGGAAGTCTATTCCTTCACCTGTGTATTTTACATGTGCGTTGTCTTTTTACACACAGATGTCATCTAATTTCCTTCATGCTGTTCTCAGCTGTCATGATCCATCTTCTTTAATGTGCTATTGCTCAATTTAATAAGTTTTGTGGAATTTGTGGGCTGTGCCTGTAAATGTAGTATGTCTAAAAGAAACCATTATCTAATATGCGCAGTTTGGCTGACAATCTGGCAGTGCTGAGATTACAAATGACTGAAGATGAATTTCATTTTGATATGTTGGACAGACAACCAATCAGCAGAGCAGTAATTAGTAATGATTGTAGCCGACTTACTCTGGCACTCTGGTGACCGGGAAGTTAGATCAGGCGCATGGCAATTTTCACTGAAAAGGAAGTGCTACAGGTCACAGTATAAATGAAGAAAGTATATGGTACATTTCCAAGTGAATATCTACAGAACTAAATCCTATTTCACAAAAGTAGCCCCCCTCCAGAAGGAAGGACAGTGTCAGCACAAATTCAGAGATGATTTGAGGATTCACAGTCGAGTCATACACAAATAAGATACATTTTTGTTAATAGTGAAAGTGACATTAAAGTCAATCCCACCCCCCATACTGCTTTAAGGACTTACCTTAAGTGATGCCTCTTGCTCTGATCATCTTCTTTCTTTCAGTCGTTTTCAGCAGTCCCTCCAGCGCTGGTAACGGTCTATGATCCAGCGCAGACTGCTGCTTCTTCCTGTCCCATGGAGTTTGTGCGGCATTCATGCTCACGGCTGCGTGCATTGACTTACACTGTAGCTCTCCTTCTCCTCCCGGCTGGGGATCTCCACTGTGCATGCGTCCGCACACATCCTCCTGCACAGTCGCTCAAGAAGCTGGATTCTACAGCCAGGAGCAGACGGTGGAGACACAGGTTAGTTTTATCCTATTTGGTAACTTTTTTTAATGTTTTTTAAATGTTTTTGCATATATCTACTGCTTACTATATGTAAAATAATTAAAAAAAAAGACTTTAAGATCACTTTAAGGTACTTTACAGCTTTAACTCCTGAGTTTAGTGTCACTTTAACATAAAGTAAAACTTTATCCATATCTTCAAAATAACAACAAAGACACCTTGTTTAGTAATGACAATCTCCAAACACATACTTATCGATAATTGCCGGCTTTTTGTTCTTTGCATACTTTTTTTTTTCTTTTCCTCCCAATTCTTCTCACAGTGGCCATTTTTACTAAGGGCAGATTAGTCCATCTCTCTTTACTTCCTGGGACTCTAGCACATGTGACTAGGACATGTGTCCATGCACATCATTTTAGAGGAGGAAAATGCCTTTCCCTGAGATCTTGTGAGATTACAGATGAGATTTCTCAGGTGTGACAGAGAGATTTATCCTCTGCCACAACCCACAGCGCTTCTTGCTATGGTGCTGATGTGTTTCAGGGCAGATCCCTTTTGCCCCTCTGTTGCAAGATTTTCACAATGGTTTCAAGCCTCTCTGGCTGGGGAGATCTTCTCAGTACCTTGTCAATGCAAGGTCTCTGGACACCAAGGAATCTTAGCTATCAATCAACCTGCTGGAGAGCCAGGTGTTTTAGCTATTTCTGCTTTCACTGAATGTAGCAATTAAAGAGCCACATAAAGAAGATCCAGTCTAACAAAACTACTGTGTTGTTTTACATAAATCATCAAGGCAGCACATGAAGCTTGGGGAGCTTGAGAGGTGAAATGCATCTTTCACATGTGACTAGGACATTTGACCACGCACATCATCTCAGGGGAGGAAAATACCATTTCCTGAGATTACAGATAAGATTTCCCAGCAATGCTCTGCTGATGTAACCTTCCCAGTATGCAAAACTTGGGCACATTACATCACTTTTGTCAAAGAGAATGAGGAAGTAAAAAACAAGAAATTGTAAGTAAAATGAAAATGTTTGTTTAATGAATGTAAGATGATTTCATATCAGCATGCTGATATGATTTTTAGCCAAAGCGGGTAAAGGTCCACTTTAACCACTAAACCTAACTTTTAGCCTATCTTCTAAACCTTAGCCTAGCCTTCATACTTCAAAAGTGAACTATGTATGGTAAAGAAACAGAGTCATATAACTCCCCCTGACACATACTCACCTTTTGTTTGCACCGCTGTAACTCTGATCAGTTGCGAGAGTGAAAAGTGGAAGCCCTCTGTAAGCTCTGACTTGGAGCTTACACGGGGCCAAAGACTCTCTCCCTGTCCCCATGTGACAGCACTGGGCCAAACACCAAGCACAAGTGCTGTCACATTAGAGGAACATGAATTAGCCACATAATCCTCCATACCTGGAAATACCACTTCACACTTAGCAGCCAAAAAGAGGGAAGGTGATTATGTGCTGCCTGGAGGAAAAACGTTAAGTGGTCTTGTTGCTTTAATCCAACCCAAGCCCTAAACCTATAATTATTGCATCAAAAAGGATTATCTCAACAAAAGTTGTACTTTCAAGCTGAAACTAGCAGTGCATTAATACGAAAACAATCTTAATGTAAGAACACAATGCACCAAAACTCCTATGCCCAGAACTCAGGTGACAAAATAATAGCAACAAAAATTATTGATCAGATACCTAAGCGTTGTTCATTATACAGTGAACTCCCCATTATCCGACATCCACAGGGATTGGTAGATTCTGGATAAATGTAGTTTCTGGTTGCTTGAGAGCTACTATTAAAAATGGGTTTAACTAATGCTATACCCCATACGTTACCATACGATAACAGTATATTTTACTCTAAACTATTAGCAATACATTGCAGTACTGTGAGTGATCACCGGGTGGCGCTTGTTCATAGGATAACACAGCACTTTCACAAACGATCAGACACCCGTTTCCAGGAGGATAACACAGCACTTTTCAGAGATCGTTCAGACACTCATTCCCAGGATAATCCAGCACTTTTCAGCCCGTTCCAATACCTTTCCATGCTCCAGAGGCCACTCTCCCTCTCCTAGAAGGTGGCAGATCGGCAGAACAGTGAGTACACAGGGGATGATTTTTTTGCCAGTTAGATGGGAGTTCCCGTTAGCTGAATACAGGATAACAGAGAGTTTATTGTATTAGGAATATGCCACCCTCAAATTTTCATTTTTTAACCGCTTGAAGACCAGGTGTTTAGACCCCCTTCCTGGCCAGGCCATTTTTCAGTATTCAGCGCTGCGGTACTTTGACTGACATTTATTCCGTCATGCAACGCTGTGCTGAAATGAATTTTATACAATTTTTGGGGGACAGATAGAGCTTTCTTTTGCTGGTATTTAATCACCACTCGGGTTTTATTTTTTACTATATTCAGGAGAATTTACGGAAATTGTTTTTTTTAAAAAGTTTTTTAAAGAGATCTGCTTCATCAGCTTCTCTCCAGCATCTGAAGCAGGAGAGCCACTATGCTGGTCCCGGGCTCGCACCGCGCACAGTGGAGCTCGGGATCAGCGTGACAGCGGGAGGGGGGGAGCTGCAGAGGGGGGGGGGCGCACATACCGGGACCTCATACAAGCGATCAGCCGGCTCTATAGCCGGCGGATTGCTTGTATGTTAACAGCAATCGCTGCCGGTTTTTAAATGATGTGTCTTTCCCGCGCGCGCTGTGCGGCGCACACGAGTAGGTGGGACTAACAGGACGTGTATACACGCCCAGTTACATCCAAGAAGTGTATACACGGC
This sequence comes from Nanorana parkeri, assembly GCF_000935625.1. Lineage (NCBI taxonomy): Eukaryota > Metazoa > Chordata > Amphibia > Anura > Dicroglossidae > Nanorana > Nanorana parkeri. The sequence continues at coordinate 108,141 of NW_017308450.1, read as the reverse complement.
CGGCCGGGAGGTAGTTAATGTGACATCCAATAGATAGTACATATTAGACAAGTAGGGGAGTACATATGATGCAGACTTACCTGTGCTTAATCAGCAGAGAACAATAGATATTAATATTTTTTTTGGCATGTGTTGAGGTAAGTTTGTGCCCATACTTCCTCAAATTGTCACATAATGAAAATAGAACTATGGCCCCAGGCTTTTTTTGGCCATAGTTTTCTTTAGGTTCACAGGGTCACATTTAGTATGTCCTCTTGTGACCCAAAACTAAGCACATAGCGGCTGGGAAAGATCCTGACAATATTGTCGGAATCCATCCCGCCGCCTGATTGATAGCTGGCTCTGCCTCTCTATCAGTGGTATGTGATCGCTCAGTTCTCGATCAATAGAGCCGACCTGTGACATCTTCAGTGTTACACGTTGGCTCTAATTATGAGTATGAGTGTATTTCACTCTCCCATAATTGGGCATTAATATCATTGATGGTATAGACCCTGTCTGTGGTGTATCTATCCAAGCACCATGGGTCATATTCTTGGTATTTTTGTATGTTTTAATGCTGTTTTATAAGCAAAATGAAAGTTGTATTGTACAGGCCTATAGAAGGGGAGAGGCCCCCCTGTGAGGATCTAAAATCTAACAGGTTGCCCAACACTGCAGGTATAACATCTTATGCAATTTCCCCAATGTTGAGCTAAAACACACACTTGAAAACCATCTATTATACTGTAGGTTGTACATCTTTATATAGCTTTGGATAAGCATAATGGATTTTAAGCAACATACACAAATCTAAAAACATGAGAAAAACTATATCATATAGCATGCATCAAAGCAATGCTAATGCATTTTTGTCAAACAAGAAAATAGTTTATAGGTCATCAGGCAAAACACAGTGAAAATGTGTCAGCAGAATCATTAAATATTATTATAGTATCTCCCTATTCAGGAGTGGGACAGTGATTGACGTGATAAATAGATAAGTAGAGTGGGGAAGACAGATGGATGAATTACCAGCCACTCATGGCTCAGCAGGGGAGCCAAGAAATAAATAAATATCTAGATAAATAATTTGGAAGGCACTTAAGAATACTGAAAATGTAAATTAGAATTTCAGGCAGGATGTAATCTAGTGAAATACAAGCATTTCCTTCGATTTTTTTTTCCTTCTTTTTTTTCGTCTCTGCCGTCTGTTTCAAAGATCAAAAGTCTCTTGGTTTTTGGTAAAGAATTCCCAATTTAAGCTGCTTTCTCCCTCTATGTGATTTTTTTTAAGTGTTGGAACAAAATGTAAAACCTGATTCTAGTTCATTATCTTTATTCTTTTAAACTTTACTGTACTGGCAGCGCTATGTGATGTTATTAGATGTAGGTTATCTAATAGCGTTTAAGATGTATATATGGCTCCAAAAGGTGCGTTTAACAGAAAAAAAAAATCTTGAGCAGAAAAAAAAAAATCACAAAAACTGGTTATTTCTTTTAAAGGACGCTACGTCGGATATTTAAAATTGTGTTTTTCCTTTTCATGTGAATTCCATCTTTATATTAGTTAAATTGGAACTTTTAGGGTCATTTGCCCAGCATGTTACAGAGATTTCCTGTCCAATATAATCCAATTAGGACAGATGCTTCCAGGTTTAATGCCAGTGATGATGTTGAATTGCATTGCACGTTTCTTCTTGTCTATGCTCTACATGTCCATGTACTTTCTGAGAAAAAAAGTCCCCTTGTGAGACACTCTATTATTTAACATAGAAGTCCACTGAAGAAAAGAAAAAACTCACGTGGCTCTAAAGTATTGCAGAAAGAAGCAATGTTGTTTCTTTATTAAATTAAATGTCAGTTATAGAAAGAGTTGTATATGAAAGCTAAAATAATTTCAAAATATGTGAATATCTAAAGTGCATATCAACCATTAAAGTTGGGAAACAGCAAGACTTTAAAAGGGACCTAAACTGTGAGCTTACATCTGCTTCAATCAAAGAGGCAGGCATTGGAGAGGGAGGGAAGGTAAGAAAAGGAAGCAGAAACAATCCATCAATTGTACAAAGTAGGTTCCAGTTTTAGACCACTGAACCTGAACCCAACACCTTAGGCTACGTTACCAGCAGCTACTGTTCACAGTGGTGCTAACGCCTGTAGTATTTATATTCAATTTACACCCTTTGCACTGTTGCCATGACTTCAGGCTATGTGGTCTGGAACTGAGGTGATATGGTACCTGCTTTTTATATCTTGCAGGTAGGTTTCAAGTAACATTTACCCATGCACCCCCTTCCTATTATTTAGGTCTGCTTTATGTGATAGGATAGCACAAATGCACAATGCAAAATAAAGTTTTTAGTCAGCCCCACTCATCCCTAGAAGGTTACGCTGATACCGCAGTCAGTTTAACCCTAAAATAGGCCTTTTAGTGAATTTTGTCAAGCTTAAATAGAAACCATATGCCTAAACCATGAAGAAGGGGGAGGCTTTTCCCCATGGAAAGCTCCGGTTGTATTTGATGTTTTTATTAAAACAATTTATATGAATCAGTAAACTAGATGCCCATTTTCACTAGTCACCCCTAACACTTTACCTAAGAACAGATCTTTGAAATTATCCACCAAGATCATAGAGGCAGCAGTCTAGGATCCTAACCAGGTCACTAGACACTGTGCAGGTTGATCTTATTAAAGGAAAACAACTCTTTCTGTCTCTCTCTCTCTATATATTTTTTTATACATTACAATAAATCTTATTCCTATCAGTCCAGCACTACTACACACTTACGAGGAAATGTCTAAAGGGTTTCAACACCCAGCGTTTTCCAAAACCGCTGTGCAGTTTGCTGTATTAAGTGTACAGGCTTATATCAGGAAGCTAATGAGAAGAAGCTGGTGTCCATAAAGGCACAGGTTAAAGATAGATTTCCCTTGGTAGCCTACCAACTCTTTGCTACATAGAGACTTTCTAAAGATCAAGACCAAACAAATATTTTTTGCAATTGGGTAAAGTGTTATCCCTAATCACAAACTTCTCTTATTTGCTTATCTTTGATTTGTTAAATATACCATTAAAAAACATTTTGTTATATCAGTACTCAGATAATGTAACGGCCGCCGCCGCCGTCAGCTCTTGCAGGTACGGGAGAAACGTCAGCCAGCCGCTCATTGACCCAGCCGCTTGCGTTCCATGGTGGAGCGCACGCTCGTCACTTCCGGTTTTGGAGGCCGGGTGCGGAACGCCTTGGAACGCGGAAGTGCGCCGATGCGTGCCACGGCTCCTCCTCCTCTCCATAGCCCTATTTAAATGCCCAGACGAGACAGCATGGCATTCCACTATTGAGCCAGAACGCCTGCTGTCTCCTGGGACCCTCCATAGCCTCCAGCCTGTGCCTTCCAGCCACTAACCTACACACCGGACTCCCAAAGGACCCTCAGCTCCTTCCATCCACTCCAATACAACAACCGCAAGTATTCTGTGCAGCTGCACACTTGTCATAGAGACTGATTGCCATTGTGGACTTCCATGTAATGCCTTACTACTTGCTGGGGAACTCACTTATAGCCTGTATTGCATTGGTGCTCTCTCTCTGACCTGTACTCAGTAATTCCTGATTCAACTCTGGTGCTTAAGGGAAGGGCTTATGGAATAACCCTCTCTGAACCATATATATGTTATTTTGAGGCTGTGATGCTTGAAACCCTAACTCTCCGTTAAGTTTGAGAGTGAAATCAGGGTTTCCGCCTGAGAACCCTCCGGAGTTGCGATCCACAACCCCCCAAATCACTAACAGGCGTGACAGATAAGTATAAATAATAACCTGTTGATCTTACCAGAAATCCAGTGCTGTCCTGTGCCCTGTGCACTCTGTAGTGTTATCTCAAACAGTGCTGTCAGCCCTGCTAAGGATACCTCTGTGAACTTCAGAACACCGCTCCCCCATGTTATAGAAACCAAGAGAACAGGGAGGCGTTCTAAAGTCCTAACACACTTCCTCTCCTAGGATGACAACATTGTTTCTCCATATGTAGAGCCAAAGGAAATCTCACCGCTCCAATTCCTTAGCCACCATCAGGACACCCCAGGTGCTGGTCTAATAGGTGTGTCTCCACCTTAGAAAGCAGCAGTATACGAACAGACCGCACTATCCAGAGAATTCCAATACTGCAGACTTTATTGAAATTCACAGCAAATCCAGTATATTTTTGAATAGGGACTTTATATCATATTCCCAATAACATATATTGGGATATATCAGAGCAACATTCTGCATAAAATCCTTATCCCAGAGAAAAGATATTATACTCAAACCTGCAGACAAGGGAGGCTCATGGTGGTAATGGATATTAAGGAATGCTGTGGCAAAATGTTAACTGATTTTCTAATGTAAATATGTATAAAAAATTGTCAGAGAATCCTGTTTTTTTCAATTAAAAAGAAAATTACATAAATTGTTAATCATGCCATTGAAATCAGAATTATAGACAACAATGCAAAAACATTTTTTAATTTTTTTTACGAGGGGATCATCCTATTGCACCACTGATGTATTTATTGCAAAAGAAAAATAAGAATTTAACCAACCCTTCGGGGAGACCTATATCAGATCAATTTGTTCATCTCTAGCTCAGTATTTTGATAAAATTGTGTCATGCTTGTTTCTTCTAGCCAGTCTCATCTACGGGACACCAGTGACTTTTAAGGCAATTAAAGTATATTAAACTTTCATTTGAAGTATTTTTGGTTACCTGAGGCATTTCATCTCTATATACATTAATTGATCATGGCATTTTGCAAGTAGTATACCTCTCAAATGGTCAGGTAAATTCAGCACCCGACAAATGTAATTCATAATTGATTTCTGAAAATATTTTACAAACAATTACTTTATGGGTGCAGTAATGGGTTCTCATGCTGCACATCCATATGCAAATGCATTTGTTGCTTGGGTGGTAGAACAGCATATTTTGATTAATCCCTTGTTTCAACAATATTTTTTAACATGGATGAGATTTATAGATGATATTTTTGTCATGTGGTGATTTAAATCTGTATTATCATTTCATATGTTTTTAAGTAATGTTGTTACTAACTTATAATGTAATATAATATATGATGGAACAACAATTCCATTTTTTAGACACCAGGATATATGTTCAGAATAATTGTTTATTCGGTGATCTACTGATTAAACCTACAGATTGTAACCAATTACCTAAATATTCTAGTTTTCCTCCTCTGTTATATAAGGTAAAGACGACAGCCACGCATGCACTCAAACGTCCCTATAGAACTGGATGGAAACATGCTGTGGTGCGCATGCACGCACAATCACAAATACGCACAAAGACGCACAAACGGCAGGCGCACAGGAAGTGACACAACAGGCATTAAGGAAATTACCTATTTAAACAAGCCTGCCTGCTCACTGTGCTGATGGTCTTTCAGCTGTATGTGTTTGTTCCCTGTGCCCGTGATTCTGTTGAAGACTTTGCCTTTGACTCGGATTGTTTGGACTCCTCTTGATTGCTGCCTGCCCCTGACCTCGGCCTGTATCCTGGACTTGTTTATCGCCTCACGATTTTGTACCTTGCTGCCCGGCTGGCTCAGATCCTCGGCTATCCTTGACTCCATTCCTGCTTCCTGAATTTGCTGATCCACTTCTGGACTTTCCTGCACCTGTGCCTGATCCCACCTGTGGTACTCATGCTCCTTTCTGTTCTTTCACACCCTGTTCTCACCTCAAGGGGGTGTAGGACCCGAGAAGTAAGAGAAGCATCCTCAACTATCGGTCTCTCACCAGGTATGTGATAGTTGGTTTTTATTGTCTGTTCCGAGAAGCCAGTTTCAAAGGATGTCAGATATTTTTAAAGATGAGTCTGCCAGAGAGGAGAGATTTTCTAAAATGTATTTAAATTAATAGAAAGTAGTTATCCCAACATAAAATGGAAGAACATAATTTAGTTAAAAATTAGGTGAATGGTGTAATTAGAGATAAGGGTGGTAGGTGGTATACCATTTGTATCATACCCAGTTTAATATTATATTGGCCTGTCTTTAACCCTTATGCCATTGGCACATTTTAGGTAAAAACTATCCTCAGATTTTGACTTACAATCGGATAGTTTATACCAGTGGTCTCAAAGTACTCATCTATGTCAATGCAGACCGCAGAGCTGCTTCTGTGTCGGCACTCGGTGATTGATTGGTAAGGTCTGCTGCAGACCTCACTAATCAACCCAAGGAGTTCCACGGTCTGCATCTATGTCAATGCAGACCGCAGAGCTGCTTCTGTGTCGGCACTCGGTGATTGATTGGTAAGGTCTGCTGCAGACCTCACTAATCAACCCAAGGAGTTCCACGGTCTGCATCTATGTCAATGCAGACCGCAGAGCTGCTTCTGTGTCGGCACTCGGTGATTGATTGGTAAGGTCTGCTGCAGACCTCACTAATCAATCCAAGGATCGTGCCTCCTCACACAGCCTCCTCCCTGCAAAAAGGTAAGCAGGAGTGGGGGCTCTGTATTACATTTTACATGTGGGTGTGCGGGGAGGCGGACTGGGGCTGTGTCATTTTATATGTGTCAGGGATGGGGGGGACTGGGACTTTATTATTTTATATGTGGAGGGGGTATTTTTTTGTGTATGTACAGGGGGGTGTATTATTTTACATGTAGGGGGGTAGT
>NW_017308450.1:60737-101161 GCF_000935625.1 Nanorana parkeri | reverse complement strand
TTAGGCTTCATTCACACCTGTAACTTTAGGTGCGATTAACGATCAGGTGACAGCAGCTGAATGTAAACGCCTGCACACCACATGTAATGGTATGTGATATTACTACATGCGGTTAGAAAACACTCTCCCTGGATGCACAATCTATGCGTCTGGGGATAGTAATTGATTCCTAACCAAATGTAATCATATCACATACCATTACATGCGGTGCGCAGGCGTTTACATGGAGCTGCTGTCACCTGATCATTAACTTGAACGGGTAACAGCTGCCGCTTGTAAACACCAGATTAGTGATTCCTGCTGCAGCAAAACGCAAGTTCCTGATGCAGGAATCCCTAATCGCACCTAAACCTACAGTTATGAATGGGGCCTTATTGTGTGTGTATTAGTGTCCGTAGTACCAAACTGGATATAGCTAAATTTTATTTTAGTATGAAACTTGGCAAGCGGCCCCCATAGAAGAAAAACATTTGTGGAGTGGCCCCTGAGTTAATTGAGTTTGAGACCCCTGGTTTATACTGATTGTATTAGATCTACTGTATATCTGCTACTACTTTTCTAGGGCCAAAAAAAAAGCCAATCATTGCTTTTCTTGTATTCATTGTTCTAATAAAGGTTACATAATCAAACATCCACATCAGAGTTATTCTTTTAAAATTAAGGGTTATCACACCTGTTTAAGTTTCTTTGTAATCTACATGAAAAAATGCCCCTGCGGCTTCTATCATTGAAACAACACAACAGGTAAAATAAAGAATTGCCTGACACAAATATGCCATTAGGGTCAAACGATTGAGATAATGATCTATGAGACATTTTATTGAACGTGGACATTCAAAATCTCAACTCAAATATGCCGTGATAGATTCAGTGGTCAAAATAAAAAGAGGTGGTGATAGGGATTTGCTTTTTTTTAAAAAAAAAAGGAAAATGTTCTGGATAATAAAACTTATTAAATTACATTCTTTTGGTTTGAATTGGGATTTTGATATATTATTTTTGTAGCTATTTATGTTACATATTTCATTTGACCTTTTAGTAAAACTTATGCTTTTTTTTTTATTATTCTTTACAGGTCGTGCATTTAATATACTTTTATAACTTTTTTTTTACATCAGCAGTGATTAGCAATGCTTATCATTAAAACATACCAAATCCCTGGCTGTATGGAAACTATACATAATGAATATGTATTTTAGTAAGTCTCCACCAGTTTACACAGCATCTGGCAACACTATCCAGATTTGATCCACTGCTGCCACCTGGAGTCATAACACAACACCCATGTAAGAGTTTTCAGCGGAAATCATTTTGACAATTTAATGCAGACTGTAACTATCTCAGTACAAGTGGTGCAAGCATTTTATGCAGACTCAGGGAATCCATTTAAAGTATGTTCTCCTGCATTATGCAAAAATAATTGAATAAATAATTGCTACGGATGCTTGGCAGATAGTTTGCTGGGAAAATCTCTGCAGCAAATACAATAGTCTGTGATTTTATATGCACATTTTTACTTCTAATAAACATTTTAACAGTGTTAATTTCTTTGCAGCCTTAAGCCTTTTTCCAGATAAATATTTTTAATCATCATAACTTATAGATTTAATTATTTGTAATGTTCCTTTTATGTAAGGTATGGATTTAAAATGCAGGTTTTAATACAGTTTTAAAAGTAATTTGTCAGATTTTGGGCAAAATTGTCTGATTTTAATGTTCTCTAAACAACTTTATTGATGAGATAACTGGGGTGGATTGGGTCAGTAATTGATAAGTACAGGGTGAATGGATATTTCACATCTTAAAACATTATTGTTTATTGCAGTGGGATTCGAGGGCTGGGTGAGCTACATTTACTAAAATGTTCCAACCCTGTATAAGCAACACAGCTCTGTGGGAAGAAAAGAGAAGTCCCTATTCTTGGACTCGGTAAAGATCCAACTCTGTCCTATGCTTTCACTGGCAAGCATTTTGCACTTTTTATGATAGCAAAGTACAGTATATAATACAGCAATGGCTGCATACAAGAAGTATTCACATATCTCTATTTGCTAGAAGAAAATTATAACAGATATTTACTTATTTTGTTGGGAGGAATGCTATTGATTTATTATGTGAGACTGTAAGCCATCTATGCTTGCTGAAATACTGACTGGTAGCATGGTAACAACCTAACCAATTGAAGTATATTCTGTATGCAACCTACAATCTAATGTTTCAAACTTATTAGCTCTAACCAATGCAAGTTTTGAAAGAATGGCTTCTAAAGCTCCTTGCACATGGGTGGTCAGAGTGTGTCCGCCTGCCATTTCTTCAGGCGGACCCAATCAGATGCCCAATACAAGTCTATGGGCAGCCAGTTACCCCGGACTCCAGCCAGGTCCAGAAAAACAAATGGAACAGAGCTCCACTTCGATGGACCTGATTGTGGCGAATTAGGGGTAATCGGATGTAAACGGACACATGTCCATTTACATCCGATTCTCCATAGACCGACATGGGGTCCAGCAGTTTCAGTTCTTTCCTTAGTTACATAGTTAGTCAGGTTAAAAAAAGACACAAGTCCATCGAGTTCAACCATTGCAAGATCCACTTAATTTGCAGATGAATGAAACATAGTAAATACAAAAGTAACAATATTACTTTGTATCTCTCTATACCATGTATGAGTAGTGTTTATAAACACTGTGTTAGGAGGTCAATTTTTGACAACAGCGGCTGTAATAGCATCTGTATTTTCACAGCATTTTCCAGCTGTCATAATTAATTGCTAGCCAGGAATTGCCAGTACATGTGAGTAGGGAGCTGCAGTGGGGAAGAAGGACAGGGCATACTACAAAATCTCTGTGTACTTCAATAACGTCTTTTTGGGCCAGTGTAGCACACCGAATGTCTGCAACTGGTTAATATACAATATAACCTAACTCTTACGTCATACCTTTGGTTTCTCTTCTGTCTTAACTTTTACTTTTTGACATATCTGAAGAAAACATTTGCACTATAGAGTACACTTATTACCAATGCAGCTCTCTAAAGGTATATGGAGGGAACATGATCAATATGGAGTGAACATGATCAGAGCAAATCACCTTTGACGGCCATACTTTTAAATGGCAATCTGAAAAATTTAGCAGACCTGCTACTGTTCTTTACTGTACATGTCATACAAAAAATCTATTTCTTAGAGCCCATTAAAGGACACAGAAATTGCAAACCAGCCCCTGTATAACCCCTCCTCTATCCAGCATGACTCAGGTTTGTGGAAAAGCTGTACCAAGGGGAAGCAAATACAGAGGAGTGGGACCTGTGCCCCTCAATGGACTCCAAGAAATAGATTTTTTTTAAGTACAAAAATCTTATCTATTGTGGACACAGGAATTCAGAAATAGTTAGGGAGCAGTTCACTTAAAAGGTGGGTAACAGCCAATCATAAATCCATAAGAAGGGACTGGGAATTTTCTGAACCCATAACCACCTGAAGGAAAGGGAAACTGCCAACAACCAAGTGACTGCAACAAAGGCAACCTGATGATCAAGACATGGACAGAAGAGATCACTGTCAAGGGGAATTACTCCACCCAAAGGAACATGAGCCTGAACCATCAAGTCCATAACAGGTGGAAAACAACATAACTACCTGATATGGAAGGAATAGACCAACAAAATGACATAGTCAAAAGAAATAATATTGGAACAAGTTTCCAGGAGAACAGATCCCCAGAGAAAACCTTGGACAAAAACTGGTCCACAAGAGAAGGCCACCTTGTCTACACGTGAAGGCCCAAGCGCTACACTCCCAAACCTTGTATTATTACTGGGGGCAAAAGGGTTGTGATCGCACTTTCACTCAGCTCAGAGCAAAGACAATGATGAACTTTTGAATGACCTGTTGAACAAGTCTTCCTTAATTCTGCAAGCATGGATCCTATTCACTGGGACCCCCATATGGGAGTTTTCCAAGAATTAATAAAGGACTTTGTGAGTTATGTGAGAAGTAATATATGCAAGACTAGAGTAGACTACTTTCTCTGCCAGCCTCACCTTATCTCCTCTTTCCTCCTACTTGCAAATTTTTTTTCAAGTATATCCTTATTTGTAAATAATAACCTAAAGAAACTCAAGCCCTTATTTTTAGATACAGTTGTCTATCATTATCAAATCAAGGAATCCCGAACAGTGCACAAGCTACAGTCTTAAGGATAGCTAAGTGACTTCTGAGACTGGTAGAGGAATTAAGGGTACCAACCATGAAGTCAGTAGACTGAAAAGAGGGTAAAAATAAATATGTCATCAGTTCACCAAGGATCTTCCTCTAATAATGCCTTTATTGATGTTCAATCATAGTGTCAGACAAAAGTGACGTTTCGAGACCAAGAATGGTGGTCCATCAATGTGACCATTATGCTTGATGAAGGGACCCTGCGTGGTGTTGAAGCGTTGCTTTTATCTGACACTGTGATTGAACATCAATAAAGGCGTTATTGGATGAATATCCTTGGTGTGCTGGTGACATATTTACTTCACACCATCCACAGAGTTACTTCAGCACCCGCCAAACAAGTGGTACATCGGTCATGTGTGGTGGGATATCTACATTAAAAGAAGGTAAGGTGCACAAGAGGTACCCCTAACAAGAGTAGGCAAGAATAAAGGATAACCACAAACCCAGCCTGGTGCAAGGGAACACCAGAAGAACAGGAAGATGAGCAAAAAATCATTCACTTAATTCCTAGAGATGTCTCTGGGACCTGACAAAGGACTATACAGGACCTGCCTAACCTTTAAAAACAGAACATGTTTCTAAGAATCTCCTGACCTGCCCTGGTCCTGTGAAGCATCCATAGTCATGGAGCAAGGTGCAGGAATCTTAGCCACACTGCTACAAATGGTCACGCAGTTAAGGACAGAGCTGAAAAAGAGATCTGGAGGATCAGCTGCAGATCAGCCATAGTAGATAGACCTCCAGGGAATCAGGTACCATGAGTGCCCCCAGACATGCCCTGTCCCCAACAGGCCCAACAGGGGGTCTCTAGAGACCATCTGGATGTCTCGCCCAGAACCCAGGATCCAGCAACAGAGAGTGGGATCAATGAAGATTGAGAGCCAATGAGAGAAGAGGAGACAATGCTAGTATGGTGTTCTCTGAATGCCCTACAGTCCCTTATAGAAGAAAGAGGGAAAACTCCATGACACATAATGTAAGGTCCAATGACACACAGTGTGTAGACCTTTTTAGCGAGGGTTTAGGCTAAACAGCCACATCTACCAATAACAGATAGCTACACTACCAACAGTAAACACATAAGGCCCTATCCAGTCGAAACATGCATGAGTCAGGCTCTTCAGAAGGGTTCTGACTGCAAGAGTCCAGAAACCTGAGCCTCTTTTGGCACTGTCAGTAGCTGAGCGCAAACAGTTCAAAAGTCCAAAGTGGACTTAGAGGCCCCTGTGGATAAGGGGAAGGACCCAATAATAATAGGGGTCTCAGGTTGTAGATTACAGGCACTGGTTACCACTGGGGAGTATGGGCACAAGTCACCCATAGCAGCAGGACTGTCCTTTCTGTGTCTTAGTGAAGATACTGTATGTTGCATCCGTGCAGCAATAAGCAACTAGACCCAATCTGAGGCAAAGCTTGAAGTATTTAGAAACCTAGGCAGCTGTGCTTATGAGGGTTTTAGGTGGCCAGAGGTAACCGGGTCACTGTAGGCAGACAGTGGAAACAAGCCAGAGACCGGGGATCTACGTTGTGCTTCATGAGCAGCAGCAGCAGTGGCATAGTGCTTTCCCCAGGCTAAACAGCAGGAAAGAGAATGCCAAGCGCCATGTGCATCAATCCACCCAGTGGATTATGCACAGCCCTTAAGCCTTAACCTTTACTGCAGTAAAACCACAGTGGCAGTAGTAACAGAAAATGTAAAGATCACCCAACTGTGCAAATTGTGAGGTAGCTCCCGAGGCTATAACCAGAAAGGCCTTACCCACAAAGTGAGTCTTCAGAGACAGGGTCACACCTGGGCTGTTCCTGGGCTGTGGACCTGGAAAGCACACTGTAGATAACTAATATAGTAGATTTATGTCTAGAAAGCACAACAATATAGAGCACAGTGCCTGGAGGTCACATTCCAGGTTAGCCCTGCAATGTACACAGCCTCAAAGTAAGGCTGAGGAAACACTGATCCAGTTGGCAGATATATAGAGACTAGGTCAAGCAGCGGTGTCAGCAAGGAATCTTGATTGAAGTCCTAGGGAAAAAAATTCTGTGAAGCAAAGAAAGCTAGCATAACCTCCTGAACCATGCTGAGGAGGGGGTTATATGGGGGCTGATTTACAATTTTTCTGTTTGCCAGTGCCTCAAACCACCTGTAGTCAGCAGTATAACCCAACCGTTTCTGAATTTCTGGGTCCCTTAATGGACAAGAAAGAAAATTATCTACTGAGGGTTTGATCTGTGCTAGAACAATCTGAATCTCAACTCCTAAATTGCTAAAACAGTGTATCTTTACTTCTCATTTAGGGTTAGTTCACACAATATGCAGTGCGTTCCAGTCCGATTCTGTCCGGAACGCACTGCATCGCATTCGTCCGGCTCACTTTTTTGTGGGGCAGAAGGGGGTGTGGCGGGCCATTGAAGTGAATGGCACCGTAGCCAAGCCCTCCGACCACAATGCGATCACCCACACGGGATCGCAAGGCACATTGTGCCTGCGGTCCGGTCAGGTGCAGTGCGATCAAAATAGTGCCTGGGCCCCCTCCTGCTACACAAAAAAGTGAGCCGGCCGCAATGCAGTGCGTTCCAGACAGAATCGGACCTGAACGCACTGCATCTAGTGTGAATGTACCCTTACTTGTATTCTCTCCCTGTCAGAGTAGATGTGCTACCTGTAGTAGAAGGTACTTGTAATGTTGTTAAACCATCCTATATGCTGCCTGAGCTCAGTGCCAAAACACTTAAATCGCAGTGATGTTATCAAGCTTTTGACAGGATTACAGGTAAGGAAATCACCTTTTTTGGCTTTCAATTTTACTGTGTCCCTGACAAAGTGTGGTTAGTCAGCCCTGTACTGACTAGGCAAGACACATGTAAGTCTCCTGGGGTCCTTGTAGCTTGACAATGGGCTGACACATATTATAATCAGAAAAGAATATAAGTGAATAATGGCAAACAGTATCTAAGAGGCTGCACCATTATAACAAGAGTGAAAAGTGGGAATTTAGATCCTTGCAAATGTTGTGCCTGCTTGCATCTTCTAGCGGCGGGTTGTTAAGCCAATTCCCACCCACAGTGCAGGTTTTACACTGATGTGGGTCTGAGACTCCAGCAACCATCCTTCTAGTTCATTCATGCATCAGGTTCAGCCTGAGTGCTGTCTCTGGAATCACACTGATTCACATTGATTCAAAAAGTTCACTATGAGAGTCTTTGCTATACATTGTGGTTCCAGGACTGGTCTGCAGAGGGTCCCACCCAATGCCTTTAGGCCCATAAGACATGGGGTCCCAGGCTGCCAGCCATGTACACTCAGAGAAGCTTTCTTATCACTAGCAGGCAGGTGGATTCTTCTCCCCCAGGCCACCACTTATTCCAAAAACTGGTCCCAGATTCACGTTCCCCAGCTGAATGAATGATGGCCCTGAGTATTGCAAAGTTTTTATAGGTCCTGATGATACATGAAATTCTGGCCCTCGTATACCATTTAAACCATTATGCCATTGTATGTGTCAGGAATGGGGGAGGTAGAGACTAGAAACCCTTGTTCATATGCCACTGTATTTGAGAATCTCTGCTAATTACACTAACTGGACCGGAAGGCAATAATAAGCCAAAGCCTAACAAGTTGCTGATCCCTTTATAACTAAAAGTTACCTGGTTTGCAATGGATATGTGCTTTATTAAATCTGCCCTTGTGTTTATGGATTCTTCCTGGTGGATGAAATACACTAGTAGTGGCAGAAGGCTTTAGATATAAAATATTAATTTGTTCATTCCTCTTGGAGGAGGTTATAGTAATGGTGGCAATATGGCAAAATAGAGTACTTACTGCTAAGCAAATGGGAACATTTTGGTTAGTGCTTCTTAAAATGAGAATTTAAAATACTTTAATGGTTTGAAATTGATCAATATAATATAGTGTTCCTAATACTAATACAGTAAATGGGATAATGGAAAGATCACATAGCTTTTATCCTTACAGTAATGAGTGAGCAAAATGACACAGCTAAAGCTGCATGCATAATGTGTTTAAAAATAGAGGAAGTCTTCCAAAAATATGAGATTTTGGGTGAGTGAAGATCTTCAGTGATGGCCCAATTGTTTCATTGTTAAAGTGCAACTCCAGCCAAAATGCTTTGGCTAAGGGAAAGGAGGAGCTAGCATTTATTTCAGGGTTTTATTGCTGTCTGTGCCACCCTTAGTGTTTCCTCATTTATTTCCTGGAGGAAGTAGGTAAGCTCACTGAAATTAGGGGAGAATGCTTCTGGAACAGATGCTCCCGTCAGCCGATATCCCTCTACCTTCTCTTCTGGTGACAATTGACAGCGGCAACTGAAATCAGATTTCCTGATCACCATACATGTATTGGCTAATGAGATTATATATAATACCTGTAATACATGTAATAAATAGATTATTTAATTTGGGATCAGCATGACAACCTGGCAGCTAGTATTTTTAGAAGCAGAGGTCAGCAATGGCAGGCTATATATTTGTTCTGGTACATATTTTTATCTGGTAAGTGTTGACATTGTCTGAAACAGACATGAGAGAAAAATTACATTATTATTATTTATTATACAGGATTTATAAAGCGCCAAAAATTTGCACAGCGCTTTACAAAATAGTGGCGACAGTACAGTTGCAATACAATTTACAGTACAATACAGTTTCAGAACAATAGGGTTGGGAGGGCCTTGCTCGTGAGAGCTTACAATCCAGTAGAAGGGGCAAGTGATACAAAAGGTAATAATTGTTTGGATTGAGTTATTGGAGGAAGTAAAAGCCAGATGAGATGAGGTAGGCTTCCCTGAAGAGATGGGTTTTTAAGGATTGCCTAATAATTTTACTGTGTCCCTGACAAAGTGTGGTTAGTCAGCCCTGTACTGACTAGGCAAGACACATGTAAGTCTCCTGGGGTCCTTGTAGCTTGACAATGGGCTGACACATATTATAATCAGAAAAGAATATAAGTGAATAATGGCAAACAGTATCTAAGAGGCTGCACCATTATAACAAGAGTGAAAAGTGGGAATTTAGATCCTTGCAAATGTTGTGCCTGCTTGCATCTTCTAGCGGCGGGTTGTTAAGCCAATTCCCACCCACAGTGCAGGTTTTACACTGATGTGGGTCTGAGACTCCAGCAACCATCCTTCTAGTTCATTCATGCATCAGGTTCAGCCTGAGTGCTGTCTCTGGAATCACACTGATTCACATTGATTCAAAAAGTTCACTATGAGAGTCTTTGCTATACATTGTGGTTCCAGGACTGGTCTGCAGAGGGTCCCACCCAATGCCTTTAGGCCCATAAGACATGGGGTCCCAGGCTGCCAGCCATGTACACTCAGAGAAGCTTTCTTATCACTAGCAGGCAGGTGGATTCTTCTCCCCCAGGCCACCACTTATTCCAAAAACTGGTCCCAGATTCACGTTCCCCAGCTGAATGAATGATGGCCCTGAGTATTGCAAAGTTTTTATAGGTCCTGATGATACATGAAATTCTGGCCCTCGTATACCATTTAAACCATTATGCCATTGTATGTGTCAGGAATGGGGGAGGTAGAGACTAGAAACCCTTGTTCATATGCCACTGTATTTGAGAATCTCTGCTAATTACACTAACTGGACCGGAAGGCAATAATAAGCCAAAGCCTAACAAGTTGCTGATCCCTTTATAACTAAAAGTTACCTGGTTTGCAATGGATATGTGCTTTATTAAATCTGCCCTTGTGTTTATGGATTCTTCCTGGTGGATGAAATACACTAGTAGTGGCAGAAGGCTTTAGATATAAAATATTAATTTGTTCATTCCTCTTGGAGGAGGTTATAGTAATGGTGGCAATATGGCAAAATAGAGTACTTACTGCTAAGCAAATGGGAACATTTTGGTTAGTGCTTCTTAAAATGAGAATTTAAAATACTTTAATGGTTTGAAATTGATCAATATAATATAGTGTTCCTAATACTAATACAGTAAATGGGATAATGGAAAGATCACATAGCTTTTATCCTTACAGTAATGAGTGAGCAAAATGACACAGCTAAAGCTGCATGCATAATGTGTTTAAAAATAGAGGAAGTCTTCCAAAAATATGAGATTTTGGGTGAGTGAAGATCTTCAGTGATGGCCCAATTGTTTCATTGTTAAAGTGCAACTCCAGCCAAAATGCTTTGGCTAAGGGAAAGGAGGAGCTAGCATTTATTTCAGGGTTTTATTGCTGTCTGTGCCACCCTTAGTGTTTCCTCATTTATTTCCTGGAGGAAGTAGGTAAGCTCACTGAAATTAGGGGAGAATGCTTCTGGAACAGATGCTCCCGTCAGCCGATATCCCTCTACCTTCTCTTCTGGTGACAATTGACAGCGGCAACTGAAATCAGATTTCCTGATCACCATACATGTATTGGCTAATGAGATTATATATAATACCTGTAATACATGTAATAAATAGATTATTTAATCTGGGATCAGCATGACAACCTGGCAGCTAGTATTTTTAGAAGCAGAGGTCAGCAATGGCAGGCTATATATTTGTTCTGGTACATATTTTTATCTGGTAAGTGTTGACATTGTCTGAAACAGACATGAGAGAAAAATTACATTATTATTATTTATTATACAGGATTTATAAAGCGCCAAAAATTTGCACAGCGCTTTACAAAATAGTGGCGACAGTACAGTTGCAATACAATTTACAGTACAATACAGTTTCAGAACAATAGGGTTGGGAGGGCCTTGCTCGTGAGAGCTTACAATCCAGTAGAAGGGGCAAGTGATACAAAAGGTAATAATTGTTTGGATTGAGTTATTGGAGGAAGTAAAAGCCAGATGAGATGAGGTAGGCTTCCCTGAAGAGATGGGTTTTTAAGGATTGCCTAAAGGTGGGCAGCGTAGGAGATTGGCGGACAGATTGCGGTAAGGAGTTCCAGAGGATGGGGGACACTCTGGAGAAGCCTGGAGGCGAGCATGGGAGGAGGTACTGAGAGAGCTAGAGAGCAGGAGGTCTTGAGAGAAACGGAGAGGACGGTTTGGGTGATATTTTGAGATGAGATCAGTGATGTAGGTTGGGGCGGAGTTGTAGATGGCTTTGTATGTTGTTGTTAGTATTTTGAATTTTATTCATTGGGCAAGTAGGAGCCAGTGGAGGGATTGGCAGAAGGGGGCGGCAGACACTGAACGGTTGGTAAGGTGGATGAGTCTGGCAGCAGCATTCATGATAGACTGAAGGGGGGATAGCCTGCTTAGTGGTAGGCCAACAAGGAGGGAGTTACAGTAGTCGAGATGAGAGATTACAAGGGAGTGAATTAGAAGCTTTGTGGTTTCGTTTGTTAAAAAGGGGCGTATTTTGGAAATGTTACGGAGGTTGAGTCAGCAAGATTTGGATAGTGATTGGATGTGGGGCTGAAAGGAGAGGTTGATCGTAGTTTTGTTGATAGTGATGGGGAAGTTGGGGGAGGGAACACGGAGAGGATGAAAAATAGCCTAAAAAAGTATTATTTCACTGAAGTAAAAGTTTATTGGAACAAGCCTCAAGAAAGAGTAAAAGGATATTAAACAAAGAAGACATTGCTAAGATAAATAAAAATGTATGCAAAAGATTGGGCCACAAACCTAGACTGTAAATTTGCCAACCCAATTTCCATGTATACATATAACCTGACATGTACAAACAAGCCATTTAGTACTATTGCCCAACCTTTAGATCATGTGGATTGTAAAATCCACACAAAGATTGCACGCACAGTCAGTGGTATGTGCACTTTTAGCATCTGCAGTTGTCTGCAGTTGTCATAAATTACTTTTATCACATTTACTACATGTTATCACACTTAAAAAATGAATGCATCACAAATGAAAATGTAATTAATCACCCCTAAAATAGACCTTTACTGTCCTTGACACAGCCTCTAAACCCTTAGACTTTTAAAGTGGAATTTCATACAGACAAAACCCCTTCTCTTCCCCAAAGCCCCCATTGCAGTCCATTTCACAAAAATTAAAAGAATACAGGTGAAACTCGAATAATTAGAATATCGTGCAAAGTTAATTTATTTCACTAATGCAACTTAAAAGGTGAAACTAATATATGAGATAGACTCATTATATGCAAAGCAAGATAATTCAAGCCGTGATTTGTCATAATTGTGATGATTATGGCTTACAGCTCATGAAAACCCCAAGGACCCCAAATCCACAAACTCAAAAAAGTAGATTATTACATGCAATCAATAAAACAAGGATTGTACATAGAACAATATCGGACCTCTGAAAAGTACAAGCATGCATATGTACTCAGTACTTGGTTTGGGCCCCTTTTGCAGCACTTATTGCAATTACTTTTGCACGATATTTTAATTATTCGAGTTTCACCTGTACATATCTTTAATACAGTCTTCTGGCTTGTCTGATGACTTCCTCTTCTTCTCATGGTGGCAACAGTGAGCGATTCTTACACTGTGCTACTTTTTTATTTTTACTTGTAAGGGGTGATTCATTTTTGTTTTTAAGCTGGAGTTCTGTTATAACCTAACCCATAAACATGAGTACCATAAACATACTGAACAGGTTGCAGCAGCAAACTTACTATTAAGTGGCTGCTCCAGTGACAGTGATGCCTTGAATCCCTGACCGCTGTATGATGCCAGTTTTAACATTTCATGAAAGCAATAAAGGGGTGGCATGCCTTACCTACAATCTCCTGCTTGATCCGGCTATTAGCCAGTAATGCAGTTTATCACAGAGATGGGCCAATAGGCCAACACATGTGGAAGGAAGGAGGAAGAAATATTAAGGAGAACCCCATGCTGGGTTTTTTTTTTTTTTTAAATAAATGTGTACTGTCACTGTGTTTTCCTGTGTGACATCATAGACCATGAAAGGGCATTTTAATACACATTTATAAAAATAAAATAAAGCGGGGAAAAAAATTGGCGTGGCTGCTAATATTCCAACCAGACCCTTATGCAAGCATGCAGCCTGGGTGGCCATGAAAGGGAGGGCAGCGAGTGTGTGCCCACCCTTCGTAAGTTATGCTATGTAAGTGGAGACATGTAAAAATATACATTAGGTATTATGCCAGTTTGGGTGCAAATGTGGAATTATACTTTAAAAACACAGTACAAACAGTACAGCCACTTGGCATAATTTTTTTCAGCAGGTGGGGCACTTCAATGCACTAGTGAGCTGGGCGGTTGTAGAGCTGGCCAATCAACTGTATCTGTCTGTGAAGCCGCCCTCAACCTCGCTCCCCCCTGTCACCATGGTTTTTGGGCTCTCCCTGCTCCTCTGGGGGACATGGGATCACGGCAAATTGTGTTAGCATAGTAAGCGGGAGCAGTCAGAAGAAGGTCTGTTCCATGATCTGCCCTGTGATTAGGGAAGCAGGAAGCTATGCTGTCAGTGCTTTCTACTGAAGAGGCTGTCAGAAGTCTGGGTAAACAGATGATCAAGCACAATCATGTGCTTGATTATTTGTATTGGAGAACAGGGGAGACTTCAGGGGTCTGATAGAGTCATCAGGGTCATAAAGAGAACCTGTCAACTCCTAATTCTCTTGCATAGAGGCTTGGTATCCCCCTTGTGATAGCAATGAAGGTAAGAAAAGAAAAAACTAAAAGTGTTAAAAAATAGAGAATAATAAAATGAATAAAAGTGATTGCTCCACACTAGTTAGGTATCACTGTGAACATCAGAGTGAGAGCAATAATTCCATGGCCATAAGTTGCTTTTAACTCTAAACTGAAGAACCGTAAAAGTTTTTAAAGTGTCGCCAATGAACAATTTTGAATACCATAGTTTCTAACCATTGCATGGGCGTGCACAAGTTTAAGGATAGACATGTTTGGTATCTATTTACTTGATGTGACCCAATATTTTCTATTTTTCAAAAATGTTTTATTATATTCTGTTTGTGTGCATTAAAATTCATTTTAGTGTATTTTTCCTAAAATTTGATAAACAAAACCTCTGCTTTAGAAAATATATAATTGCCTGGAAGTTTAAAGTAATTTTCTATCCAAAAATTCAGATATTATCTTGTATGTGGAAAAAGGAAAAAATGCTCTGGTCCCAAGGTGGTTAATAAACGTTTTAGCGCTATTGGGAATAGTAAGAAAGACAGTTAGAAGGTGTTTGAAAAAAGCATCAATGTTATCCATCAACTATTAAAACCGTTCATTTAAAGCTCAATTCTGGGCAAAATATATCTTATGGTACACAAACATACAAGCAGAGGTCTGTGTAAGTTTCATCTGCATGAGAATCCCTTTGTATTTTCTGTGTGATATGTAATGTGTCCAGTAGATGGAGCATTACAATGAAACACATCTATGAAAGTCTTTCACTTAAAACTTAGAACATTTATGAAACTGTTTCTGAAGATATTCATAGATATAATATAACAATCTTAAAAAGCAGTTGGTTCCAAGATGATTTTATTTTTAACTCAATAGGTGTACATCATCAGTTTGCTTCAGCAGTCTTTGAAAAAGGATTTAGCAATGTATGACCAAGCCAAATTCTACAAGTTTGCACTTATTTATTGGTCTGCATAGAATTACATACATTCAGACACAATGTAGACTACAGTATGTAGATTCAACAGACCCCTACTGATATTATACATGAAACAAAAATGTATGAAAGAATTGACATTTTTGGGTTACACGGGTAATAGTCATCATTGAGAGGGGTTCATGTAATTCACCAAGTTCATATATCTATTGTAAGGAATTGGGGAACCCATACATTGTCCGTTTTAAATCTAAAATAACCTAATATGCCAAATAATTAGGACCCATCTGAACGCCGTATGGCTACTTCATACTGTATATGGAAACTAATTGATTCAGTTGTGGTTGTATGTATTACAGAAAATATCTTAGCTTAAGTTGAATTTGCCAAAAAATCCACATAATTGTGGCCTTTATAACAGATCCCATGTCTTAGTGGTTTGTTTTCTTCACATAAAATCTCAATTTTGGCAGATTTAAGGTGGAAATATTTAATCTCAAATCTTTTGGTAAAATTGTACTTTGAGTGTATGCAAAGGCAAAACTTTTCTTATTCTTGTTTTTTAGATACGGTTTGACATAGAGTGAGCAGTATTTTTTACAATCAAGTGGTGTAGGTCCGCTTTATGGCTGGATAAGCCCTAGATTAGTACTTAGATGCTTCCAGGACTTGCCACTCAATAAACCCAAATCCAAAAACGGAAGCTCAGATTGGTGTATACATGGGAATAAGACTGCTGAAAGGAGCTAAAAGATAACAATGATTAACAATAAGCAGAAATAACTAATACCAAACTGAAACTAAAAAACAGACTGGCAAACATAAGGCAATGAATAGAGGTGAGACACACATCGAAGTCGGACTATTAGATCAAACCACAAGTATAGACACACAGAGAGGGAAGTAGAGGCACTAAGGCACAACATAAAATAAGCGCAGGGTAAGAAGACAAGAATACAGACTGAGGCCCACACATGGTATTTAAACTAGGAACAAGACTAGACAAAGAGGGTAAAAGTAGATAGGACAACAGCTAATGGTTATAATGCAGAAATGCAAGATACTCCAACAAACTCTGAAGCTGATAGATGCCTTCAGGATGGAGAACAAAAACAGACAGCCTGAAGCATAAAAGAGAAACACCGGGAATGATACTTACTGGTCCCGTAACAAAGCCATTACAAAGAGGAAATTGCCAGCATGTCTACTGATGGTATATTTGAATGTCCTTAATGTATAACATTCCCGTACTAGTCCCGTATTTTAACAGAATCTCTCTGCAGGTGTAACTGGAAAGTGTGCATTTATGTACCTCACTGACTGTAACACAATTGCAATAGATCCTGAATGCAGAGTTGAGAGAGATCTGTTCATTTGTTCTCCATACCAATCTTGGATATACGCTTAGAAAACAGAACTTTAATTACTATTCATTAAATTACATTCTTTTAATAGGACTTCTTTTTTATTGGTATTTTCACTGAAGATAGAAAATGACTGATGAAAATACGGTGTAAGCTGGATACAGTCAGATACCACTTACATAACTCTGCAGATGTGAGCAAATATATAAATACAATGGGGGTGATTTAATAACCTAAACACACGCACGCATTAGGTGCGTGTGATTTTTACACAGCAAAACGTATTTATCAACCAAAAAGTCTCTAAAAGCATATTTCCACTAATGCCATATATGGAAAAATCATGCACATGATGCATATATAATGCTGCTTCACAGTTTAGATAAAAATGGTTAGCTCATGCATTTACATTCCTGCATTCATCAACGCAAGAAACACAACATAGAGCTAATTTACACAACATCACCTTGCAATTAATTGCACAACACACCTGCTGGGTGTGTACACACTAAAAGGTGTCTAGATTCCACCAATAGATCATGCTGGGAGGGAACACACTACAGAGGTGTATACTTGTTCGTGGCGTGTTTATAAGGTTAGTAAATCAACCCCAATATGTCACCATATAAAACACATTTGAGTGCATTTCTTTTTCAAGAGCTTTCAAGAGCTTTAGCAAGAGAAATTGCCTTTAGAAGTCACTTAAGTAATGGTACAGGTCAATGTTTGGGACAGGTCTGCATTCAATAGAATTATATTCTCTCAGTAATAGAACTGGGATGGGCATGCAGGAGGATACAGGCAATGGATAGAAAATCACTTTATAATACTAAAGCTTATAGTGATCCATTCCCTGGTAGGATGCAACTGAAGGGAAAGTAATGTTCCAGCTTTGGTGTCCATCTATTGTCAAACATAAATAATTTATCTGTAAGGATGCTGCGATTTTTTTTCATACTATATACATCCACTATATTTTATATACTAGAGCTGCCAAAGTCGTTTGCCAATGTTTAGCCGACAGACATCTAGATGTATCTCTGCCCAGTCTTCTATAGTTTAATATGAATAATTTAGCTTTAAGGATGCTACATTTTTTTCCATACTATACATCCACTATATTTTATTTCCAATAGCTTCCTCCAAGATTTAGCCAAAAGACACCTAGATGTATCTGCCCAGTATGGGTAGAGGTTTAATAGAGAGTGCCAACGAGAGATCAAGAGGTAAATATAGGTAGATACTAATGCACTTAGGCCAAAATTTGCCTATTGTGCAAAAGGACCAAGAGCAGTGGACCTGTTCTGTAGGTTGGCTGCAGCCTCTCAAGAACTTGTTATCATTAAGGTGACGGTAGCCACGGTAGAAGAAGATTAGTAACTATGTTGACCCATCTAGTGAAAGATGGTGTTGAGATCTATTTAAACATCTTTGCTACTTGGGCATACTTGTAATAAAAACCCAGGCGATTTTGATCTGGCTAGAGACCCAACCATTTGACACAAATTTCCTGGCATACGATTGCAATCCCTTCAAGTCTATTCCCATTATCTGGCTAGGTAAAGCTTAAAATAGGTTTAACATGTGAGGGAGGGTGTCCATATTAGTACATTTATTCTTACTAATAGTGGTATTTTCAAGGAGTCTCATTCTCTCAATTGTTAGAACAGAACAGTGGGATATAATCAATTTTGTATAACTCTTGGAGATAGAGGTCTAGCTTAATTCCAAAATTTTAAAAAAATGGGTATTCCTTTTGAAAATATAGTAAATGGAAAGAAATAATTGTCTCATTGCACCAGGGTAAAGTTAAAAACAGTACTTCTAGTTAGGAATGGTTAATTGTTTATTCAAGATGTTCACAACATTTATGTTTGGAGGGATGTTAGTAAGGTTAGTTTGCTGTTGCCCATGCACTAAATGTCATTGTAGTCTCTAACCAGAGCAACCAATTGCACCAATAAGAGGGAAAACCATAGAGGAAAGAGTAGCACCTCTCTCACATACCATTTTTAATAGTGGATGACGGGATGTCTAAACCTTTAAACACTCTTAAATGCACTATGAGAACTGTTTGTAATAAAGGCCAGTAAACCTTGCCCTGGTTTTATAGACATTTAATAGAGGTGTTGACCCATTCTTCTGTTATTAGCGTATTTAACAACTATTTCCACTGAAAAAGCTTAGGTTATTTGGCCCTTTTCATGTATTCATGTGTCTGTTCAACTGTTGCCTTAAAAAGAACTGAGCTTTTTCTAAAGTCTGAAAATGCATTTGATTTTCTCATGTTTCTTGGGTTTGTAGGATGCGTGACAAAAGATTGAAAACGTATTATTCATTTATGGGTGAAATCTTCTCACTGACAAACTTGTGTATTATAGCATAGATGATGCTGCCTTTGTAATAAATATAGTAGTAAACATATTGAACTTGCATTGCAGTTATCTACTTTACCACTTAAGGTATATCCTGCTTTGGGAACGCTTCGATGCTAGGTTCCTAAAATAAATGCCTTCCATATTCTGCCCTGAAACTATTATCTACGTAAAAATCTTACAATGATTACTATATTTTCTGCCAGCGAAATAAGCACTTTGATACATTATTTTCCTTTCTCTTCTCTCACTCATAGCGTGTTGGATGGATTTTTGCCTCCAAGTTAGCAAAGGATTTTGTGTACTATTAACGCATTAAAATAATATTGTTCCTAATCAGTTACAATGACCCAATTACAGCATGTAATAGGTACTCCCTTCGGTGCTTGCCATTGGCACAGCACACTAGTAGCTCCTCAAACATCAAGAAGTAGCACTAGACAGACCAGTTGTGGTAGGTAGCATGGAAATTTCAATAAAGTAAACTCTTAGTATTATCAAAATTATACATTTTGGGCTGTTAGCATGGCCTAGAAAAAGATGAGGACAGGCTCATCTCATTAAAAGAGAAGAAATAGTGGAATTAGCTTGAATCTAATTACAAACCACACTATCTAATGTAAAAACATGACTGTTTTTTCACTCCTATTCATTTTGACTAGTAATTAGTTTTGGCCTCTAAAATGCCACCCTTTAATCATCCAAACACAGATGTGATTTGCCATGCAATTTAATCTTGCTTTAATGAAGAACTAATGGACGCATCACAAATTACTTTCCCTGTTGGAGAAAAATTCTATTTCCTGCTTTTCAAAAGATCAAGAGTATCTTGTGATAATAGCTGGAGCAGTCCTGGCAGCCTGGCTGTACAGAGCAAACAAGCTCTTTTACTCAACTCCCAATTCAATGGAGAAAAAGAGGCTACAATTAGCAACAAAGCAGGGGAAACGCAGCACTGCAGCCGAATCACTTTCTCTAGCTCAACCCCCAGCAACCACTGCCTTGTTAGAGCCAGGGCTAAAGTGTCACGAGTGAACAATGTGCCGTGATAAATTACTCTCTTCAAACAGCTGCACTGCTAATTTTCAATTATACTCACAAATGGCTCTCAGATTGGAAGAAAATGGAGTGCATGGGGAGAACAGTAGCAGATTTTCATGTTTGTTTGGTGCTGAGTTTGGAGGTGTGAGAATGACATATTGGAGAGGAAGCTGTGTTATGCTGGAGCAAGGGCTTCAACACATGTAGTGCTCACCCTTACTTGAGATTGCTACCAGGTTCACATTTGCAGAGGCCGCCAGCATTTTATAAGGAAGCCAAGTACAGGGATGTAATCAGATAGAGCTGAAATGGATTTTGCCTCTCGACTAATTAACTGGGGCGTCGTGTGGAATTATATATATGAGGATAGATGACATCTGAATGTTACTTTTTTCCAGTTTTCATGGAGTGGGGAGAGTGTGAATCTTTGACAGGTTTTTATTGCTGTCTGTGTCCAATTGGAAAGATCATCCTCACATCACGTCCCAGCTAATACCAGCCACTGAGAGACAGAATGATGAAAAACAAAATTTGACAGGAAGTGAAGGTGAGACATCTCCAATGGCAACACCGACAGCAATAAAATGTTACAGATATTCTAATCTCCCTGCTCTATCCTAAACCAGAAAAAAAAATGTTTTAAATGCAACTTCACTATATAATTTTCCAAAAACACCTATCATGCATTTTGATACTTTTTTGGTGCTGTATGGTCCTAGAAGAAAATGTGTATTTGATAGAATAGTAAAGAACCTCCTATATGCCTAGGTTTATAGATATTACTCTTGACAAAAGAGGTACAGTTTTGGGAGTTGCTTTGAGATAGATCACTGTTCTAGCAGTAATAAAGAAGGTAAAAACTGAATTTACTCTTTAATGATTAGGGGTAATGTACAGATAGTCTAATGCATGAATATTGTGAGATGAAAGTTAACCTTTTCACTCAGAATGTAATTATACCTTTCCAGCTTATAAATGTATCTTATCTTATCTTTAAAGCATAATCTACCTTTTTCATGTTATTACAATGAAAAAATGGAGAATGATTAAATATTTGCATTGGAGCCTGCAGAGCATTGCAACTACAATCAGTGTATCGCAGGTGCAATGCACAAGCTCCTTCTGTTATGGGGCTAGAGGAAGTAATGAATGGACTACAATTGCCATAATGTCACCACACTTGTGCTCCATTGAGATCTGTGTGTTCCCCTGCCAGGGTGGCAGATGGGACTTGTAGTCGTGTCACTAGTCAGAGTCACTCGCACTTCTCTAAGCAATGTGACACTGCCTGTTACGTACCTAAAGTGAGACTGGATGGAGGAGGAGGCGTCCCTTGCGTCCCGTGTCCAACTTCCCTGGATATGAGGACAGGGCAAGGAGGACACAAGGTAGCATTGGTGCCTGGAGCAAGCGGGGTACTGGAGCAGCAGAGAGAAGCTGGGTCGGGGTCACAAGCCGTGTTCAAGCCAATCAGGAACAGCAGTGCAAAATCAGGATCAAGAAGCCGGGTCAGAAGCGAGCAGAGTTCAGAGCCGGGAATCAAGCGGGTACAATCAGCAGGCAGAAGAATGGTCGAGGCAAGCCGGGTCAGATAACATAATATAGCAGGATCACAGGAACTACAGACACAGGAATAGCTGAGGATCAATCAGCAATGGATGGGTGCCAGAGGTCTGTTTAAATAGGGCTTCAGGATGACACTTTTTGTGCGCCTTTGCTCGCAATTGCCCTCTGTTGTGCATATGCAAGCACGTATTGCGCATGCACACGCACATATTGCACATATTTGCCCTCTGACCCTGAGAATGGGTTTTCCGGACATGCGCATAGGGGTGCACAGCACTCTGGGCATGTACAGGGCGTTTCTTACACTACCATGGTCAATAAAGAAGATTGACTATAATTTGAAGTGGAGTGCGAGTGACTCTTTGACCAGTTACATTTGATTTGCAGAAGTATCTGCAGTCACTCCAGCACCCCCTCAAAAGCAACCCACTTTTGTGGGTTTTCCGGTCAGGAGTGCAATGGGATCTACTACGTATTGACTTTTGTAGTAGTGTCATTCACAGACCCTGTGAATGGATCTGTGAATGGCTTACACAGCTATGCAGGTGGAGCCATGCACACCCATCCCAAAATCAAAACAACACAGGGCTGTGGAATGTGACCATGCTTTATGTAACACATTAAATATGGGTATAACATGAAACATGGTCAGAAAGGTGGATAATGCTTTGAAGATGAACCTTTTCATTTTCATGTAAACATCCGCAAAATTCACTCCATCAGTTGTTTTAAATGCACTCCTTCTTCCTCCAAAGCAAGTGGCGGATAAAACACTGCTGTTATTGTTATGCAAATTTAGACTTTTTGCCAACTCCTCTTTAACCACACCCTTTAGACACTGATGTATGCAGAGAATAGTGACACATAACTGACATAGCAATGGCAGAGTTGTCTTTGACATGTGGGCTGTGATCGATAGCCTGGCTTCACCTTTTCCAAGATGCCGAGGTCCAGTGGGGCAATAACTGGGTCTCAGGGGACAGACTTTTTGGCCACTGATTATGCACCAGTGTGTTGTTTGTAAGCTGAGTCGTTCATATTTGGCAGTTGTTTCTATAAACACTGGCAAAGAAAAAGGTTGTTTTAAGTCATTTCATCTTTTCGTATGCAAATGTACCCTTTTTCTCGAAACTTGACTTGCTTTTTTTTTTATTGCTTGGCAAAATGTATCATGCCACAAAAATGTTCCTTAAGAGTTAAGTTGATTTGTTTGTTTTTTTACATATGTAAGAACATTAGATAATACGAGAATAAGAAGCAGGTTTTAAGAGTCAATTGAAGTGCACCCCTTCCTTATTTACAGTTTCTTTGGTCAAGAAGTGGTTAAGAACACAGCTGCTCAGTTTAATGTGGACTTGTTTGGAAAGGCACTTTTTATTTTGCTGAAGTGGGATTTCTTTTTCCTCTCGTTTATAATTGTTGCAGAAATTTAAACCTCAACCCATTTCAGTGCTAGCTTATGCTAAGCTTGTTAGTGGCGTCTGATGGTCCACGTGATAGTGCAGCAGCATTACCATAAATCAGCAGAATTAATGATGATCTTCAGAAACATGCCTGAAAGTGGCTGACAGAAGTCTGCAATTTGGATGCTCTGAATATTATGATAACACTCTATATTAAATGTTTATAATCTACTTAAAGCTCAGCTTAGAGTATATTTTATATTTGTGCCAAACCTATTATAACAAATTCCATGCTGTTTGTGGTTTTCCTGAAACAACTATCCTCAAAATGACAAACTGATATGAGGTTTTTTTAATTTCCTTTATCAAAATTATTGCAGCTGCTTCTAATCTATAAATGCTGTACAGAATCTAGCAGAAAGTTGGGTTATACATTACTTTTCATAGATTTATGAACATTTATTGTAAAAAAAAATTAATAATATAAATATTTTTATTTAAATCAGAGAACTGAAATGTAATTTTTTTCTGACTGAATTATCAAGCCATTGTTGGGGCATAAAATACCCAATATACAGTGCAAAAGCCAGGGATAACAGACCAAATAATATGTGATGCCACCCAAACTAGGCCAATTTAAACAGCCAGAGATATTGGCTGAAATGCTAATTTTAAAGAACCCATTCACACCTGTGTGCTTTAACATGTTGAAAGCTTAATGCTACTAAAATGTTCTTGTCACACTGAACATCTAGGTAATGGTTCAATCTGCAGACTATAGCCGTGTTCATGACCTTCACCAACCTGTGATTCAACAATGAAGGAGCAACAGCACACATAGAAGCATGTCCACAGTATTAGACTGCCAGCCCTCTGCAAAGCAATAGAGCCCAAATAGTGCCTAACTGATAGCCCTGATAGCATTACTCATAGTATAGGGCATTGTAGGTTTCTGATTTCAACATATAATTTAAAAACATACTTATTTTGTGACATAATTAAAGCAGAACTCCAGGCCAACAGCTCATTACATAGGGGTAAGACTGGTACTAGACAGAACAGGAGAGGCAAAGGGAAATGCCCGACAGTAAACAGTAAATTGAAAGATTGTCTTCTGTTGAACTTAATGGTCCTGACAGGGCCACCCACAGCTTGAATTTCAGCCAAGGCAGCAGGATTCAGCTTAAATTCAGTAAGTAAATGGCCAGATTTAGTCAAGGAAGGGGGGTACATAGAAATATTTTAGAATTAACTCTGAAAGAGACAAATGTGACCAGGCTGGATTACTCAGAAATTACTTTCTTCCATACATTCCAAATATAAGCAATCTACCAAGAAGTCAAAACTAGGGCCGCCAGTAGCACAATATTATTAGAGGTGCTTCATACCTATATCTCCTTGAAAAGCCAAGCCAGTGTTCTAGCAGCCTGCACCACACCAGCATAGCGAGCAACTGCACAGACACATACCATGCTTCCCTTTAAAACTTGCCCCTGTAATTGGTGGAGGAGCTTCATTTCGCTCAACCAGCCCTTGCATCATTTTAGCTTCTTTTTCACTCCCATGGTCTGGAGGCTGTTGCTCTCCAAAGCCCAGCTGTTGCCATGAGCTACACTGTTCTGGTCAGCACTATGCCCACTCCTCTTTCTATAGCTTCTTGCAAACACTTTCAACTTCAAGGATTGGAAATCGCCTTTATGATCTCCTTGGGCTCACCCACATTACTACAGGACTTCTCTGAACCTTCCTCATGTTGCCATACAGCAACTTGCACTTTTGCAGTAAGCTCTCCACCAGGTATCTTTTTTACACTAACATTAAGAACAGGAATTTTTTTTTAATAAATTCTTTATTTAAAGAGGTTTTCCATGTACAAAACGTTTTTTCCAGAGGTGTGTCCAAATGTGCAATACATACATGGCTTCATCAGTACAAAATATACATCAGTTGTGGACAGGGGGACAAAACAAAATGGGAAAACAATGACAAACAGAAGAAAAATTAAATGTCGAGATCCAGACCCAGATGGTGGCAGAGATGTGAGACCTCTACGGTCGGCCTCAGGGTTATGAGAGGGTCTGAAGCAAGCAGTATCAAATTTGTGAACTGGAAACCCGAAGCCCTCAAGAGGGTCGGGGTCACAACACTATATCACTGGTCTGTAAAGAAGTATAGCAGGGGGTGAAGAGGGAAGAAGGGGAGAAGAGAGAGTGCGAAATAGGATGAGAGGAGGTTGAGGGTTAGGGTTAGGTAAGCAAGGGGAGGGGGGGGGAGAACCAGAAGAGGAGTCCAGCTTGGTAAGTCATGTCTCCGGGCCTTGACACAGGGCTTCGTAAGCTGGGGAGTGGAGAAACTCGATCTAGTAGAACCCGGTCTTTCTGAATTTGTCGGGGGTGTTATGGAGGGAGCTGGTAAGGTCGTCCATAAGGTATATGTCGTGTATCCTATCGAGCCATTGAGGTACGGTGGGGGGTTCGGGGTTCTTCCATAGGGCCGGGACACACGCTTGGGCCTCATTAACTAGATAACGTACGACTGATCGTTTGTAGGCCTTGGCCGGTATGTCATTGTGATGCAGGAGGAAGAAGGCTGGGTCTCGAGGCACCGGGAGGTCGGTGAACTTTTGAGTGATGGTGCGGACCTGGTCCCAAAAAGCACCGAGTGAGGGGGGCATGACCAGAATATGTGTATGATGTCCGCTGATGGGGTGCCACAACGCCAGCAGGTGTCTGGAGTCTGAGGGTACATGGAGTGCAGAATTTGTGGTGTCCTGTACCACCTGGTGACCAGTTTGTATCCGGACTCCTAGTACTTATTGCTGATGGAGGATTGGTAGGATAACGAAAGTAGTTTTGTCCGTTCTCTCAGGGTGAACTGGATCCCAAGATCCTCCTCCCAAGAACGGGATTTTTTTGGTATCTTTGATGAATTTTGAAACCCATTGTAATTTATAATCTTTATCTCAATAAACATTCCTTTCCTCCCGTGATCACTGTCTGTGTGCTCTGACAACCATATTCTTGTGTACAAGCAGTAAACATTCCTTCTTGAAAAAACGTGGAGCTGAATGTATACTTCATGTTAAAAACTAAGCACATGTTCCTCGCACCCTTTTGGAAATCGGGTTGGAAAGGACAATAGCTCTTCTCGTGTTCAGTCTTCTGTGCTACAGAATTTTTGAATGTGCTATATATCCTAGGCTAGGCCATGGTTAGGCAAGTGAGTTTCCTCAAGGAGGTTAGAGCAGATGTACACTTGTAACCCCTGTGTGATGATAGTGAGGTCTTATGAACCCCAAACTGTGTGAAGAGGATATAGGAGTTGTACTAAAAACCACCCAGCCACCCTACTTTTCTCAAAAATTCATAAGTCTGTAACCAAAACTATCTGAATGTCATGTCTTTGCTTCAGTAGCCATTCATCAATCAGCCTAAGACACATTTGACATAATAAAGACCAGCTGAAAATGCAGAGTTCATAAACCTTCACTAGCAAGGTCTTTTAAAAATTCATAATGAGGACCATGTTGTAAATTACCCTTTCCCAAACAGTTTAGGAGAGCAAATCGGACAATCCACATCTAATCCATATTCAATGACCCCTATGGTAATTAAGTTACCTACATAAAAAGTGGTTTTATTAATGTAGGAGAAGCTACCATTTAAACACCAAACACACCTATATTACAAGGTTCAGAAGGTTAAAAAGACACATTAGATTTCTTAGGAGAAACATAAATTATTACAGGTATTTATATAGCAGAGACAATTTTACACAGAGCTTTTCAGATCAGTCCTTTCCCTCATATTATGTTTGATATCTAGAAAATCATAGACAGATTCAACATGTTACAAAACTGCTCCTCCATGGCCACGCAGCAGGGAAGAAAATTGGGTACTCCTTGGCTGAGCTCATCCATGCTCTAATGTACACACCTCCAAAGTAAAAAGAATCCAGTCGCACACAGCTTGTCACGTTGAAAAACTCCTTTATTCAAACTTGCACAGATTGCACTTGCACAGTCCCACCCTTGGTCTAACATGCTTCGCCCTATCCAGGGATTAGTCGTAGAGAATCTAGCAAATCACAATTTCATTCTGCTAAATATGTTTGATGTCACATTTAATTTAGAGCGTGTCCACTGGAGCATGATAAAATATTAGGAAACCTACATCACACCCCTCAGACTCTTTAAATTGGAGTAATCTCTTTGTAACACCAATTGAGGGGATAAACATAGATGGCTTCCCCAGTGGCTCTGGGCTCTCATTTACCATTGAAACTATTAAGGAACGCTAAGAGACATTTATGTGGGCCAGTGACTCTCCCATTGGACCTACTCTGTAAGCGAATGAGACTCTGCATGGACATAGAACCAGGTAAACATTGGTTAATTATTTTTAACATGTCATTCCTTGTATTTTACTGTTTCTTTTGTCTGTTTTGAAAATCTTTTTCTGTACCCTTTTAAAATTAATTTTCAAATTTGTTAAGCTGAATCTGTGAATGCTCAAATTGGAAATTAAAGAACTTTGCCTCGGTGAAGAGCTAACAAAATGTAAAACTCTGTTACATTCCTGTCTGGGCGTGGCAGACGTCAAAATTGCAACAGCAAATGCTGTAAAAGGAGCAAGGTGGCTATTAAGTGTGTAAATATAAAACAGAAGTAATCAACTTGCGCAACTAGATTGATTCTTTATGGGCTATATATTGATAGTATCAAAGGAACTCCAGTTACACTGGTAATTAATCCAGAGAAGATGTACGCACCGATCCTGCAGCCTGGTTGGTTGGATAGGGAAACATCCATGTAACAGCACTGGGGAAAAAACATGGAACACCAGCACACAGATCTAAGTGCAGTATAAAGAGACTATTTAATTAGGTTAAAAGTAATGCACTTACAGGATATTAAAAAACATCTCGCCTGTCACACATCAGATGAAAGTCCCATCTCAGCTGCTGGTCCGAGATTGCTAGCAAGGATATGGAGAGAGCAGAGTGCAGTTCAGTCCAGAAAGATTCATCCTGGAAGATTCATCCAGTTCAGTTCAGAAAGATTCCAGGACGAATAGTCCCTTTATTCTGCACTTAGATCTGTGCTCCGGTGTGGATGGGAAGGGGGTTTAACACCGCGGATGTCAACTGGTTAAGTGTGTAAAGGGTTAACTTCTCAGTCAACCTGCCCCACTGACGATCACTCTTAGTCTGCTGGTAATTAGAGTGTTGTCCCAGAAGCTGAACAATCTCTGTGCAGGGTTTGACTGAGTGTGTAATCATCAATTTCTAGTGGCAGCGGTGGGATCTGACATTGCATCTATCACACCCTGCTCACTACAAAAAATGTCTTACCACTGCACTGGTCCTCCTCTCTGAAGCCTATTTAGTCATCTCCCTGGTTAATGCCAATAAGGGTGTGCTTAAAACAGTTACCACTAATGTGATGCTTCACTGTAGATTTATCAGTCTTCCTGGCCCTACAACTACCGGCCGTAAGGCTGCATTTCATGACATGCATAATATCTCAACAGCCTGACTGCGCATCACTGTACACTGTGCATTAGGTACTGCAAAAAGTGTAAATTTTTTTTCTGAATCATTCTTTGAAATCTTAAAGTGGACTTTGCAGTACTATGCAAGGTCTGCTTTTTTCATGACCACCATACCTGCACAAAACATTGTAAAAGATGAAAAAAAGCTTCCATATTTCACCATCCTTTTCAGCAAGAGTGCAGACATTGCAGAACACTTTTTTTTTGGTGGGGGGGGGGGGGGAGAAAATGCTTCAGCACAGTGTAGTAGCGCAGTAGCGTCTTCTCACTAGATTTCAGGTACTTAATAATGTCCTGGATCTCTCCAGAAACATTGGAGACAGTTACCCACATGGGTAACTTTAGCTGGCCATACACTGTAATATTTTTTTTGTTCAACCTGTGTGCTACACGGAAACATTTTTACAGATTCCTCCATCAACGCTTACGAGTATTGATCAAATAATCTCCAGCTGTCTTCGTTGTATTCTGAGAACGGCCACCGGTGGCTCAGCTCATTGGCTGCCCACTCTGTTTGAAGATTTTTCGACCGGCTCGATCAGCTGATTGAGAGATTCCGGCTGAAAGGGCGTATTTGAACTATTAATTAAATATCTGCACGTAATAAAATATCTTCATTTAATCTAATTACCTATTCATTAGCAAAATAATTGAATATGTTTTTTTATTAAATAAAACAAGTTTAAGCACCTTTAGCTCCTTTGCATAATCTTCCTGTCAAGTACCAGTCAGAACCAGTTAAGCTCTACAGTATTACAAAGTGTTGCCAATCTATAACTTGGGGCTTGCTGACAGGATAAAGAGCACAGTTGACAAGATGAGGACAGTGGTGTAACACTCCTTAATTGTCCGACCTGCTGGCTGTGGGCAGGTTGGCAACCAAGCTATAGTGCTTGATACCATGGTAGCCTGGATTGCAAGACTGCTGAACAGAATTACATATCTTAAACATAAAAGAGCACACACAAATGCTTATTGTGTATATTTTGCTCTGGGGTTCAAGTGTATCCAGGGGCGTAGATAAGGGGGGGGATAGGGGAGTTCAAACCCCCCCCAGAGTGTCCTGGTGTACGGAGATCGGGTCTGTGATTTTGATACTTGTGGACCGCAGAGGGACAGACCAGTGAACACACTGTAGCAGGGGGTGGGGCCGTTCAGGGAACTCCATTTCCCAGCAGGCACCGTGGTGAGAGAGCTGGAGTGATCCCATTTGTGTACTAGCTCAAGGCAGCGTGGGCAGTGCAGAGACATCCAGCAGGAGTTGGCAGCCTGGAAGCAACAGCGATCGGGAGGACAATCTGAAAGACTGAAAAAGAGCTGCAGCAGGTCCAGGTAGGTACGGAGTGCAGTGGTGTAAAAAACAGGGGGTTGTGTGTGTGTGTGTGTGTGTGTGTGAAAATCCAGAGGTTCTAATTAATATTAAAGACGGCCTGCAAATAGTGGCCAAACACAATTAAGTAGGCAAATTATGCGGCTGCT
The DNA here is from genome assembly GCF_000935625.1 of Nanorana parkeri. Taxonomy (NCBI): domain Eukaryota; kingdom Metazoa; phylum Chordata; class Amphibia; order Anura; family Dicroglossidae; genus Nanorana; species Nanorana parkeri. The sequence continues at coordinate 71,659 of NW_017308450.1, read as the reverse complement.
CGTTGGAGGTCGATTGGGGTGGAGGGGGGCACAAAATGTTGTTCTGAACCCCCCCCAGGAAAAAAAATTATCTACGGCCCTGAGTGTATCTAAACCCCAAAGCTTTTTTTCCTTTATCTTTACCCGTTGATCCTGCCAGTAACACACTTCCTGTCATAGAGTTATAACACTGACTTACCATACTGTTTGTATAGAGGAGCAGCATTGTCACCCTAGGCTAGTCTCCCGATTTGGACTTTAAAAAAATACCTTCCACACTCATATCTATAACATAAAGGGTAAGTTATATTGCAAAAATCCTCAGCACTCCGATTCTGCAGCCCAGCTCACGCTGTTTGTCCCTCACAGGTGCAGGTTGTAAAGTGTGTGCTTACCTCCATGTGAGAGGAATTTGCTCTTTGGTCTGGGGAGATTGCTGTGATGTACACTTGATTTTGCATCAATAAACACAAGATTCATCACTTTTGTCTTGTGGACTGCGGATATTCTCTGGTTTTCATAAAAGGAAAGTTGTTTTGATGTTCACAGAAGATAGCGGGGAAGGCAGATAAGATTTCATCCCAGTGCACAGGAAGTTGCGTGAACACAATATTTCTAGCAGGATCAACAGAAAATGTTCTGTACTTGCACAAATTGCACTTAGCCTGAAAAAATAAAACTAATATAACCACCACATCTAAGGACTGGTAAGCTGCAAAAGATCACATTTTTGTTCTTGGGTTTTGATATACTTTAAGTTTTCAACTTACTTTTGTTTAGATTATTTTGTCAATGCTAATGACAAAATTAAGTCAATAATGTAATAAACAGGCACAAAATTAATAAAATATGCACCCTCTCTGGTCACACATTAATTTGCCACATTTCATTAATCCATTTGATTCCTAGTTAAATGTCTAGAATGTTCTGAACAGTTAAGTTCAAGTTTCAACTGATATGCAGTAATTATCAAGAGGCCTTAGTGCACCTTAGGTAGTGAAGACCTTTGTATTGACTAGAAAACTTCTCTTTTAGGTGCACTACAAGGGCTCTGCAACTTCCATTTGATCCTAAGGAGAGTTTATACTTTGCCTCTTGAGAAGAGGGTGTGGGGTGCCTGGCGACGACACAACCAAGATCTCCGCGGATAGCGGACCGGGGAGAATATGGAGGAAGTAGGTGGGCAGGGGGCACACCATTATAATTGTAAGTGCACTATAAGTACCAAAGTCCCATTAAGATTATTTGTTAGTCAATTTAATTTACATATTTTTAATAATATATCCATTTATTGTACAGTAACAGTTTGTTAGTTTTAAGCTTTAACAATTCATGAGGATGTGCAATGCTGGCCTGCCCCCTCCCATATATATTCCTGTCCTAATTATGCCCAAAGGGCAAGATGATCAAAATCCCAAAAATAAATATATAATGCAGTCCGTCATTATCATTAACACAGCAGGTTGTGTTTTTCTGAGTCTCCTGTAACATAGCTCCTGTTGATTCTGCCAGTAGACACATTATTTTCCCAATTTATCTCATAGGGTGACAACACTCTTTTGTTCTGCAGTAAAAAAAAAAGGTATCTTTGTTGCCCTGTGAGACAGGGTACTCTTAAATCTTCATGCTGATATTAAAAATCTTACATTCATTAGTCAAATAAACATGTTTTGCTTTTACTAACAATTACTGTTTTTCCACTTCCTAGTTGAGTGAGGCACTGGTGATGTTGCCCTGGACTCGCATACTGGGAATGCTACAATACCAGTGCCTTCTGTACATATGTGTATATATACTGTATATGTTCCAAAGCTGGGAACTCAGATAGTTCAGAGTTAGGGGACCACACTTTAGACCCTGTTAACACTTCTAGCACATGTGAACGTAGATCACGCTTATGCACACTTTGCCACATATCAGTACAGTGCAGCCGGTACTGCATGAAAATGCAGCAAAAGAGCTAATACTGCAAGTTCAGCTGTGAGCGTTACCCTTTTCTAGACCATGCCTTTTTGCGCGTTTGATGCGTGGGCAAATACGTGTGTTTTGCCTGCCCCTTTGGGGGTGCCATTAACAAGTAATGTCACTGCAGGTGGATCAGGTGCATTGTGTAAACGTGCATCAACACGCATGTTTTGACACCGGTTACACAAGCAGCAAAATGTAAACAGGGTCCAAGAGCTGCCTTGACACGTTTACATAAATATATATATATATATATATATATACACACACACACATATATACACTATATATACACTATGTATTGTAAGCTAGAACTGATTCTGCTGAAAACCATAGGAAGCTTAATTCTGGTCAATAAACATCTACATAAAAATATATTCACTAAATGTTTATCTTTTCTTTTTGCATATGCTTGGCTTTCCTGTAAACTTTTGCAGTAGTTTGTGCTTTTTAATCCAAAATATAGACTTGAATGTAGTTTTGTAAAGTGAGGGGAGAGAGGAAAAGGAAGGGGTGGGATGGGGGATTTAAGATGAAAACGGATTGCATGGTCTGGATGCCTTAATAAACAGCTCAGATTCTAGTTGGGCTGTTCCATTTTCTAATGATATTACAGGAGGCTTCCCATCTCATCTAATCTGTTAGTAAAATCCTAAAGTCACTTATGTCAGCCTCCAATGCAAGCCAAATGAGTCTTTCCAGTAATAAGAAGATTCAGAGAATTAGTTTTCGTTTTGCAGAAAATTGCAATTGGGGCTGGCACTTTTATCTAAAAATTTCACTCGTGCATAAGCAAAAAACTCATATTATTTGGTTACATTCCATCAGTATGAGAAATAACATTGTGGAAATTCTATGCATGTTAATGATATATAGAAATCCACCTGCTTTCAGATAAAAATGAGTTTAATTTTCTGTTGGCCACTGCCTGGTCGGCCTTTCATAAATTACTTATGCACAGCTATTATTAAAATAGAGGGAAAGCAAATTAGAAAAACCTCCTATCTCTCCACTGGATTTAGCCAAAGCACGTCTGTGACAGTCGGAGTCAGCATTTTGTACGAATTCAGCTCTCTCGAAAAAATTTTGCATCTCTATACATTTCTATACCACTGTTGTAAACGCTCTGACCTGCCTTCTTACCAAATTAATCTAAATCCTTTCTAGTTTCCGAGTTTAATGGAATACTAGAGAGTCCTGCTGATATATATTAATATATATTTATTGGTTCATTTGAATTCTAATATTTTGCACCATGTTTCCAATTCTGCTTTTCAGAGTTAAAGTGCTAGCCTCGCACAATTATAAGATTAGTAAGAGAAAAAAAAATACATATTTTTCTTCTGACGTGATTCTGTGTTTGCATATTTTAGTACCCCGTGAAGCAGCAAATAATGAACACTGTTTAAGCATTACTGGCAGCAAGAAATATTTAATTGGATTTGACACTCCATTTTAGGGGTCGTTACAGCACTCTGAGTAACTACCTGACCTTTTGGTTTTACATGTGGGGATTATATTATTCCTGAGGTCTCTTAGTCCTTAGCGCCTATAAATGTAGTCTATTGTAAGTGGAAGTGTGGTCAGTTTAAGATTAAGTTTCTTTTGATGTATTGGTCGACAAAGGAAATCCTATTATTTGAATCATTAAAGATCAGTTCCAAAAAATGACTTTGTTCATGTTATTGATATACAATAAGGTACATTTCATTTAATGAAGCGGTCATGCACTCTTAATCATATTAGAGGGATGAATTTTGGTGTGCCTAGGACACATTTTTGTGACTGTGTTTTATATTAACTGCTACTGACATAGAAACAAACTACTGTAGGTAAAGGCAGTCTTCTGTAAAAAGGATATCAGTAATAAAAATAATGGGGGCAATCTATTAAAACTGACGATGTGACTGAAATGAGCACTGATTGCAATGATAAGCAATAAGGATGATAAAGGGGAACTCCAGTGGACAGAACTACTATAAGGTAACATATAGGGTGTTAACAAAATTAATCTATAAGGAAATATAAAAATGAATAACCCACCAGAGACTTATTTCTCATTGTTATCTGCAGCATTTAACACTCGCCTACCAACTTTCCACGACAGCAATACCCCATCTTTCAGAGCAGCATAACATGTTCCAGTGCTAAGAAAATCACTAACAGTGATTTATTATAGGACCACAAGCAGGGCTATCCTTATAATGAGGCAGCCTGAGGCGGTTGCCTCAGGGGGCATCTCAATGGGTCAAGCTGGTGGGGTGTGTCAGGTGTGCCTGCCTCCCACCTGCTGGCCAGAATGTCCCAGGTTGCTAAGAGCTCTTAGAAACCTGTGATGCTCTGGCCAGCGTACCGCTCAGCTCAGTGGTGTCACTGGTTGCCAGGAGCTGGGCAGGATGCCAGACCCAGAGGTAGCAAACACCCCTCTTCCCCGACCTCAAGCAGCGAATAGTGTAGGGCCACCCCGTGCTACCAGCAATTGCAGACCAGTAGCTAGCAGAAACAATTCAAATAGTGCCAGATAAACCTTTTTATGAGCTATTTAGGTATATAGTATCATTTTCTATTTGCTGTATATGTAGTGCTAACATATTATGCAGCACTGTACAGACAGGGCAGAATCCTTTCATCAGTCCCTGTCCAAACTTTGTACATATTATAGTCAGGTCAGTTTTGGGTAGAAACCAGTTAACCTAGCAGTATAGTTTTGCACGCAGCATGGAGCTGTACGTGTCAACCTTTTAGCCTCTAGTGTGAATGAAGGCTTAAACATGCATTCAATGTTGTAAAGTAGCTACCACTCCAAGCTCGATGGACTACAATCTCACGTTTAGTTTACTAATTTCTCATGGGAGCGATCTCCAGAAGGAAGTGCTCCCAGCCGCAGTGCGATCGCCCCCACTGGAACGCGTGGCACATCAATGCCTGCATTCTGGTCCGATCTGGTCAGAAAAAATGCTGCATGCACAATTTTTTCTGATCTCACCAGACCGCAACACAGGCATTGAAGTGCCAGGCTTCAGTGCAACGCCACACCCCCTCCTGCCCCAGAACGCAGTAAACCGGCCGGGATGCGATCCAGTGCGTTCCCAGGCAGGAACACACTCTATCCTGCCAGCATATGATTACGGGAACACCCGCACGGACCTGCAGGGCGAGTGAGCGTAGGGTGACATACGGCTGTGTACTCCCATAGAGAAGGACGGGGGCTGCGTACTAATCACACGCAGCACCTGTCCTTCCCGGGAGCTGCCCGATACGGCCGTGCACGCAGCACGGAGCTGTACGTGCCGGCCTTTTTTAGTGTGAATGAGGATTAAAGATTTAACTCCTGACCTTAGTGTCACTTTAAGAAAAAACTGTATCAATGGGCTGAAAAATCTAACCTGGCTGATAGGTTTAAGCCTTGGGGTTTTCCCAGAAATCATAGAGTGACCACACAATTTTTTTTTTTTTACTTAACTAGCTGGGCCAGGTGATGACTCTACTATGTCTATAAGCAGATACAAGTTATGGAATTAGTAAATTTAATAGTAAATAGCCTTTTTGGGGGGCTTCAGGAGGCTCTGTAATATTAGATCAGTGGTGATTAACTTACTTAATATAGAGGGCCTCAGATTCATCCCCTGTCATCAACAAAGGTTCACACATAATATTCAGTGCATTTAATGCTACAAAAAAACTGTCGTAGAGAGCAGGCATGCAACAAGATATGGTTAGAGACCATAGGCATGCCACAAAGGATGGTCAGAGGCTAAGAGGATGCTACTGTCAGAAATTGGATATGCAGAGCCCAATAGCAGGGGTACACACCTTGGGATAGCGTACTCAGGAGAAGAATCAGACATTGATTCTAAATATGTGGCAGAAAAGGGTAAATCCAATAATCATAGTCAAACGAAGAATAAGGTCAGGGCAGGCAGCAAAGGATCAAACTCGATAAACAACGCAAAGGTCAGGTAACGGACTCACACGGCTAGCACCTGGACCACAGTGTGGATAGCTACGGAACAACTGAGCACACTCTCTCTCTGGAAACTTGCAACTTTATAGTGATCAAACAGGAAGTGATGTCAGGAGGTGTGACAGAAGGGATGCAATTCCTGTGTATAACAGGAAGCACTCCAGTGCTGCCATTTTGATGTAAGGATGCCATTAAACATGTGCAAGAGGCCTCACTATAGTCACGCGGGGAAGTTATAGGGCACAAGCCACTGACAAGAGTCCCAATTACTGACATGCTGCGAGTGTGACGACCCCCGCGATTGATACAAATCGAGAATTGTGACAGCTACAGGAGGTGGTAAAAGACTAAAGGCATTCTACAGGAGATAGTAAGAGATTGTGAACATGCTATAATAGTTGTAGAAGACTGAAAAACTGCTTTGGGAGACTGTCATAGACACTATTGGAGATCACTGCTATTATTGATATTTCTCTCAACAAGGTAATTTATAAAGATCAGATAAAACAAACATGAAAGGGGATGAACAGCACAGACAAAAGTAAAATAGTTTGTAGAAAATAAACCAAACCATTTAACTACTGGGAGGCAGTCTAAAGAATGTGTTTCCCCCCACTGCCCTGAATAAGCATTTAGGTAAGGAATGCATAGATGACTGTTTGCAGAGTCACAGAGGGCCACACAATAAGTGCCAAAGGACTGCAGGATGGGCATCATAGTGTTAGATCTTATAAGTAAAGTAAGTCAAGGCTCTTAAAAATAAGTAAAGTGTCATATGTCATGCATATGTTAGTTTATAACATCTGCCATTGCCACAGATTTACTTTAATTGCACATTTGTATATGCATAGCCTGAAATTAACATTTTAATGGGAAAAACATGTTTATTAATTAAATTTTTCATCATGTTTTGCTGCCTCTTATAAATGCTTTATGGTTATTTATGGTTATTTCTGATTAGTCCCCTCCCCTCAAGTACGAAACTGGCACAATAACAGTTATTTGTGAAACAAGACACATCCAAACCATAACCCCATCAATGCAGACTTTTGATAAACATTTGGCTTGCCGCTACACAAAATTTGGATATGGAAGCTTTGATGAGTATTAGCAACTGTCCCTCCTTGTTTCCACAAAGTATAATGTTAGATAAATATCTCACAAAAATATCAAGGGACAGAAAATTGCCCAAGGCATATGTCTTAAGACTACTTTATTACTCCCACACATGATACATTTCCAACCAAATCCTGAAGAATGGCTTTTTAATGCTGAACAAACATTCCGGTTGAAAAAGCTTTAGATCAACCAACATAAAAAGTGAACATAAATCATCAACTGATGGCAATGCCAGTAACACAGAAAAGACTTGCGCAATATTTAATGTAAAGTACATATCCTATTGTAAGGTCTGGCCATTAACTATGATTATGATACTATTAAACACTGGTGAACAAATAAAAATTAATAATAATAATGTCAGTAATAATAAGTACTACTAAACATTTAGTTGGTGTATCATTCTGGAAATAATTTTTTATTTCTTCTACAGTTTAATTTTTTTGTTTAAGTTAAAGTGACACTAAACTCAAGTCTTAAAAATACATTCAAGTACCTTCACTATTAACAAAAATGTATCTTATTTGTGTATCACTCGGCTGTAGATCCTCAAATCATCTCTGAATTGGTGCTGACACTGTCCTTCCTTCTGGAGGGTGGCTACTTTTGTTCCCCATGGTCCCTGCGTGTGTTGTAAAGTAGCCACTGCTCCAAGCTTACTCCTGTGATAGACTACAATCTCAATATAAATTAGTAAACTATATGTGAGATTGTAGTCAATCACGGAAGCGAGTGATACACAAAGAAGTTACATTTTTGTTAAGGTATTTGAATGCATTTTTAAGATTTTATACATGAGTTTAGTGTCACTTTAATTTAAAAGAGTAGAAGGAAAGATATAAACAAAAAAATGAAAAATGTAAAATGTCATCAATCAAAGGAAACACTTTGATGTTTTTTTCAACAAAAAAGTGGAGAAAAGAAAATAGAAACAAAAGCAGAGTTGCCAATGGTGACTAATTTAGACTCCTTGTTTAATTAAAGGAGAACTATGGGGTTAAGGCTTTTCCCCATAGCTCTCCTAAGGGTAACGGGAGGACACAAACTAGCGTCCTCCCGTCACCCTAGGCTCAGTATAGCGCGAGCTGCTGCTCGCGGTATACTGAGATGCTGCAGCTGAAGCGTATTCCGACAATTGTGCCGGGATCCGCCCAGCTGTGTGACTGACAGCTGGCTCTGCCTATCTAGAGGCAGAGCCAGCTGTACCCGCCCCCTCCCCCGTCCGATCCACCAGTCAGCGTTTTAACCCAGAAAATGAAAGATGAGACCTGACTGGTCACATGGGTAACAATTCTATTATTATTATTATAATACAGGATTTATATAGCGCCAACAGTTTGCGCAGCGCTTCAACCATTCTACCTTCTTTCCCACAGTTTTTCTATCAATTCATATATTATTATTGTGTATAGTTTTGTGATCTTTTTGGCACTCACACTGAAAAACTTTTCACTGCAAATGCCTACTCTACACAGGACAATTTAAAGAGAGTAGTTGGCCAGAGCTAATAAAATATTAGCAAGACTCCTGAATAAAGTGACATTTATGTGTCATAAAAAAATTTGTGTTTCTTATTATAACATTTTTTTAAACGTGAATAAAAAAATATAGTATATGGGGATCTTGCAATTTTAAAACCTAAATTCTGTTATTTGAGCTTTGTCTAGGGATTATATGGAGATACTCCACCATTTAGACATCACCCAGAGTGGGCTCTGCAGCCAGTAACCTGCTGGGCATTAAACAGCTACCTGATCCCTGCTCAGACCAGCAACTGCAGTATCTGATAAAGAGAAAATCTTCCAGTGCCACCTCTCTTTGCGGCTATGAGATGTCATTTGACCAAATGCCAAGAACCACAAAGGAAGCTGATGCTGGAAAAGTTGTGTCAAATAAAAAATGTCTTTTAGAAACACCTTTCTCCTTGCCCACCAATCAATGTGGTACCCTAGCAGTGTGTATGGTACTTTTTTTAGCCCACAGATATTTGTCCCTACCATAAAAGAGCTATTTGATTGTGTTTGCCCACCAGACCAAATGTTCTCAATCCTCTCCTGAATCGGCTGTATATACAGTAATAGTAAATGTGCAATTTCATTGCAGCCTGCAATTTGTCTGATAATTAAAGATACCACCAAAAAGGTAATGAGAAAGGACCACAAGAAACATAGACTTAACCCATAAAAAATATTTAGAACCAGCTGCACGTATTTCTGCAGTTCACCATCCATGGTAGTCATAATAGAGAAATATTCCGAGAGGAGGTATGAAGGGAAACAGGGGTGACCTGATAGGACGTGGTAGAATTAATAAAAGTTAAACACACACACAATCCAGCATAACATAAATAACATTGAAAAAACAGTGCAGAATTATCCCAAAACATACATTCATACAGGATTGTACTGACCTCGCCAGAATCAATTATAGCTTATTCTTTTGCTCATACAGCTACCTTTAGCACTTTGTTTCTTTTGATCATACAGGATTGGATGCCAAGCTATTGGATGCTATGCATTCTTGGCAGAAAGTGTGACCCTATCTGGAAATATTTAAAAAAATGTTGTTATGCTTCCTAGATCACTTTCCCCTACGTTTAAATGTATTTTCTCTAATTGCAGTTAACCTGAATACACCTAAACTCAGGGAACACACAGTGTGGGTTATACTATTTACAATCATTACATGTATTTAGAAATGTCCAATAAACACATGTCATGTCACTGCGCATGTGAATGAGACCAAAGGGAAACTGACATCTCATTCATTATGTATTACATATAGTCCTGTGAATGAAATGCTTTCTCACTCTTTTGCGTAGGTTAGGAAGTGAACGTTAGGAAGACATTTTTCCTTTCTTCTACTTTTACAAATCTAGTATCTGAAGCTGCTGGTTGTACATATACCTCATATAGACCCAAGATGTTATGAATGATATCTAGCTCTGCATGCGATTGTTAGTGTCCTTCGATGTTAAAACCAATCCTACCTGTTAAGCATTCTACTGTCGTTGTATATTTTAAAATAAATAGTACATTTATAGTGCTGTTTAATATTTTTTTCATCTCTTAAAAAGTAAGGAGCAGAAAGCTAAATGCCATTGATAGAGCATCTTTATCTGAACAAGACATTTATTCTTTTTTTGTAAGATAGATATTTTTGAGAAAAGCGATGCAGTCATTTTCATAGGGTTCACGGACGAACCACCAAACTAGAATAACAATTTTGTATGATTGAAATAAACAGAGGGAAAATGTATTATGTAATGATAAAGACAACTTTTGGCAATCGTCCTTGAAATAAAAAAATAATAATAATGTTTCTTCCTTTTAAGTGTGGGCATTTCTATAAAACCAGGCTTGGCGGCAGTTAAAGTTAAATCGATGGAAGAGCTTTTTTTTTTAGTTCTGGATAGAGTGTGGAAGGGTATCTGATCTATCAGATTTGTATTGTCGTCTGGGTTTCTTTTGGGGAGACCTTTCCTGACATGAGAGCCGTTGGCAGGCAGAAAAAAAAAACCAGCATAGGAATGCATAGCTAGATTGCTGTTGGCTATTTAACTTTGCAATAGCCAATAGCAAATTAGCTATTGCACCCGCCCACTGTTGCTGTCAATCAGCAGAGGGGGATGTGAAGTTCTCCATCAGGTCCTCTTCTAGTGATTGACAGCAGCAGAGGGTGGGTGCAATAGCTAGTTTGCTATTGGATATTGCAAAGTGAAATAGCCAATAGCAATCTAGCTATTCATTCTTATGCTGTTTTTTTCTTCTTCTTTTTCTGAAGACAGCAGCTGTCAGAATACTAAAAAAAACAACCTGCAGATAACAAAGAAGCTATTGCTTCCTGTGCTATCTGCCATCATTTCAGGGGGGTGCTCTCTTCCCCCCCTCCACCT
>NW_017308450.1:46732-60715 GCF_000935625.1 Nanorana parkeri | reverse complement strand
AGGACTCATCCCGGGAAAGGGGAAGGGCACGTCCCTGCAATTGCTTTCTTCATGTTGGGATCCCTGTGATGGCGGTGTTCTATCAAAGTTTGTGACTATGTTAGAATGCGTGACCGGTAACGTGGTCACGCGTTTTAATGTAATCCCGCCCAGTTCTGTGGCGGTGGAATGTGTGGTCAAGTATTCCAACGCTTTCTCAGCTTTTCCAGGGCAGATCGGCATCGCAAATCTTATGTTCAGAAGGCCTGATCTGCCCTGGAACAGCTGATCGGTCCAGAAATGTCAGTTCTATCTGACTTTGTGAGTACGGTGGAATGTGACTGTTCAGCTTTAAAGAAGACCACAGGAATCCAGTAGGCAGATTTTCAACACTGGAGCTTGAAGGCACCCAGACCAACCAAAGCTCTGTCCTAGGTTCACCTCTTTATACATAACATTTTGCTGTTTTACTGATCCTAACCCAGCTTAACCCAGAGTTACAATGTATAAATATTAGATACCTGCATTTCTACTTAAAGCATAAAAAAATGTGGTCAATATCTATACATGGGAATCCCACAACACATATTGTCACAGACATGAAAATATGTGTCAATAAAGGACGTTTGTTTGGACATACATCCCGGTGTGCTGGCGGCATCTTGTTCATCAATATCTATAAATAGGAAAGCTGCCTTTTTGTCTATGTTATCTAAAGGCAGAAATCTACTGTGCCTAATGGTTAGTCCAGCCTTGTCAGTAGGTCAGTGCTAGAGAACTCCATTTAACAAACAGATCATTTGTTAGTCATTTGATATAACATAACAACTTGGGGTTTTAGTGCAATGGAAATTTCATTATATGGCCCAACCACCTGGTAGTGCTAATATATGTCAGTATTAATACGGTTTTGATAGCTAAATAGTTGATTAAATACCAGAAGGTCGTTGCTACTTTGTCAGCTTGTTAAGTTTTGGAATTGCTGTATAGGTCACTTTTTTTAAAGCTAATTTGATTGCCATTTTTTGCTTACACTTTGAGTTGGCACTTGGCAGCAGTTACAGGAAGCAAATGAGTAAAGTAAGGTCAGCATTATTTAAGAAATACTTTCATCTTAGTCTGACCCATATCCATGATAATGATCAGGAGAGTCTTAACTCACTTCTTGAACTAGATTTTTTTTTTAAAAGTACAGAGCATGGATTTTTTTTTCTTTTTTACTTGGTCTGTTAATGTGAGTTTGGCTGTTTCTTCAGTCATAGGCATTTGTGCATTGAGGCTAGTTTGCTGGAGTATGCTGTATTCAGAAATTTCTGGTGCCTTCAGGACACTCTTCAGCTCTTCGACACATTTATACTATCTGCAGTTTTTGTATAGTGAAATATAAAATAGCTTTCAGGCTTACAGAAGAGCCATGAAGCATGAAGAGCTCATTCAGTACACTACATAGTGTTGGTAAATGTACTACATACATTGCAGTGAACTGTTGTGTTACCAATGCATGACTTATATGTTTTCACAGCTTGCAGGCAAAATGACTTATAACCTTTTTTATTATTTACATTTTAAGAAGCTTATATTTTCATTGTTTAGTATTTTCAAAAAGTATTTTTTGACTATTATTACTTCTAAAATATTTCTAAAGAATTTCATCTTCTTTAGGATGTTTATGGTGTCATTAGAATTAATAATACACATATTTGTTTTTTCTCTAATATAATAATTCCTTGAAACAAATGTAATACATTTTGATCATATCTACCTGCCAGTCATGACATTACAAACTTTTTTTTTTTTAGACTCCCTAATTTTTAAAAATAGTACCTACTGGTGACATCATCTGTATCATTCATGTACACTTTGGTCCGGGCACCAGGAGGAGAAGTCAAACAAGCCATTTCCACTCACTGCGCGGCACTCACAGACACAAGTACTCACAGACACAAGTACTGATACATTTTTGTTTATTGTCATGTGACAGTTTTTCTAAAACAATATTGACTAATGATTTCAGGACAATGGTGAAGCGCCAGAGCCAGGTGCCAGCTGCAACCTCTGCAACCCTGAAAATGCCAAGTATCGGCACTGGTATCTGAACTGGTATCGGTGCATCCCTGCTTTCAACAATCTTGCCCATTGAGAACTAAAATTCCCATTGTATGATGGGACAAAATTTTTTTTTCAAGTGGTGCCACGCAGTCAAAATGCCCTGTTTTTTCCGCCCTCACCCTGCAGCGCCCTCAAGCGGCCGCCTGACTTGCCTTGCGGTAGCGCCGGGCCTGCATAGGATTTCAAGTGCACGATGGGTTACATAAAAAGACATTACAGCAGTAGGCCTGCCTTGTGGCTGGCTTTGATTGAAATTTCGGACTGTAATGTCTGGTAAGGGATGAATTGCTGTGATAAATCACGGCTGTGAATCATTTAACTGTGCATACATTTCAGCTTGAGCTATTGAATTTTTCTCTAGTCTAGTCTTGGAGCTGGAAAAGTATGTGTACTTGTACTTGTACTTGTGCCGAGTACAGTACTTGGTATTGGTGCATCCCTAGTTGAAAGGCCTGGTGGTAACGGGGCCTGCCATTGTGATGGTGAGGTAATGATGAGGGGGCACAGACCAAGCATCTACGGGTCTGTCAAACAAAGAAAGTGGGCGGGTCAGACAGGGAGTCGGAAAATCCCAGGTCCTTCCACTACAGCAAGCTGTGACGAAATTACACCGCCGCTCACTTGTAATTAAAATACACAGGGGTGTTATAAAACAGGTGGCCAGGGGAATGGTGTCTTATTATATAGGAGGCCAGATGTAATATCTCAGTGGGTGGATGACTGTACTGAAAGACATAAACAAATTGGTAAATGGTAAAAAATGATCTATAACAATAAGTAAAAACAATTCTGCCCAGGGTTTAGCTTTAAAGCATTTTCTCATGTCCTAAATGTCCAATATATTTTACTTTTCTTAACTAGGATATGTAGTGGTTGATTAACTAAAGGCACATAGGCTGTTCACTATGCAAGGGAATTCGCACTTTGCAGGGCACGTTTTCCCTTAGTTTAGTGAATGAGGTGAAGCTCTGTTGACTTCCATTATCCAAACATGATTGTTTTTTCTTTGCAAAGTGGAATTTCACCACATTCACTAAACTAAGGAAAACTTCCCCTGCAAAGTGTGAATTCCCTTGCATAGTGAACAGCCTATCTGCCTTCAGTAAATAAACCACTTAGTGTTAAGGGTGTTTTGGGACTAAATTAAAACTTTGACCCTATTATGAAATCAATCCCTATGTGTCCTTGAGTTCTCTGGGTATAGCAGCTACCTTGGCAGCGCCATATGATTCGTATGCATTCTCACTATTATTGGATGATATAAAATCAGGCAACTGTATCAGGGTTCTATCAAGCACCTTATATTTCTTGTGATGTTAGAACAATGCAAGAATCTTAATGCTTAGCTAACGAGCTTATGTTCCTTGTACATTACTCACGAGCTCCGTGTCTTTTTTATTTGTTTAATATTCTGCTAAATGACTTTTAACTTCATTGTTCAAACAGGGGAACATTTTTCTGAGTAAAGACATGTTGAAAAGGCTGTTATATCTATTTGATAATGGATTTTACTCAATTGTCATGTACTTCACTCTGCCCAGACAGGCCTATGTTAGCGAAGGAAAAAAATACATGCTTTTATGTATCTGCGACAAAGGAAAAAAAAAATAACAGCAAATTTAAAGTAATTTGCTTTTGTGCAAATAATACTAATCTAGCTCAATGTTTTCTATTTCAGACCAGTGTTTAAAAACATTAATGGCCCTTTTGTGTTATGTCTGGAATTGGGAGAACACATGCAAAGATCAAAAATCAAAGAAAAGGTTATTTTTTTTCCTCTTGCCTTTTTATGATTCAGAAGCCGTGGCTGCCTCTGTACAAGTCTTTCCTTCGTTGTGCAGAAATTACCACTTCATGTTTACCCTGAAAAAAATAAATTAAATGACATTACTCATAATCTCCCTGAAATGTATTAAACAGTACTAGGATGGGAAGTCTTGGTCATTAACAGATTTTTCATTTTTTCCTTTTTTTAGATCGAGCATCTCAAGAACTTTCAGCATTTTTTACACATACAGAAAACTGTGGCGCATAATAAATGATATGACAGCAAAGGAGTCTAAGAGCTTCACCTTCCACGGCTAGCCTGTGTAAGAAGGCCAAGTGTCTTCTCATGAATAAGGTCTTAAGCCATTAAATCTCTGGATAACACAGGATATTGGTCATTACTTTCCACATGAAGAGTTCATTTTGCCACTCTACAATGTGATGTGGAGGAGTTTTTGATCAGTGTCTGTCTCTCAAGGATTGATCCCTGTTTTATGTCTGCATCATTTGCTTCTCCACTCTTCAGCTGATCTCCTCCCCTCATTGTGTTTTGAATGCATCAAATCTAGAGAGGCAATGATGCTCAACTGAGCTGAAGAGCTGGGAACAGCCTGCCCAAGTGAAACACAGAGATATTCCCTTCCTATAATGTACACAAGTGAAAGGGGTCACACTTGCTGGGTTTTTACTGAATGTTCTCCAATTCAAATAACACAAATACTAGATATAATATAGCTCGCAGAGAATTTCAAATAACAACATGATGCAGTTCAGTACACAAACTGTTATGTATGTTTGTCATGGCTTGAACTTACATGGATTAGAGCAACAAACTGTGCAAATACTATTTACATGTTTGCGTATGGCAATATGTTTTTCATAAGAAGGATATAACTGGAACATCACTCTTTCATTTAAAGGGGCTTTCTAGTTTACCTGGATATTTATACGATTACCCCTAAAAATTATTGACAAACTATAAAGGTGCAATATAATACTGTATAGAGGTTTTAGTGCAATAACTTACTGTAGGCCCTCCCCTTTGCCACAGTTTTTTTCCTGCATGTTGGTTAGTAGGTAACTCAAGACAGCCAGAATCTCTTTTACTGCAGTTAACAATAAAATGGAAAAGGTAGATGGGTCAAGAATGCCTAGCAACAGGGTTGTCCCTAAGGTATTCCCCACCTGAGTCAATGTTGTTCCAAAGGGGGAGGGGGGTGCTGGCAGGGAATGGTCACTGGGTCACATGTCGTTCGGAAGGGGAGACGGCAGACCACACTGTCAGCAGCTCTGTCCCATGTCATGCCCAGCTCACTGATGTCACTGATTGCCAGGAGCTTGGCTGGACTTAGGCCAGAGCCTACCACTCAGCTTCTGGCAACCAGTGATTTTAGTGAGCTGGGTGAGAAGCCACACAGAATGTCACAGGTTACTAAGAACTCTTAGTAACCTGGGACACTATGGCTGCCCCCCTGCCACCCCCTAATTAGCATACATCAGCAACAACTCCACTTAAAAAGGGTGGATAACCTCCCTCCTTCATTGAACATAAGAAACTTTATGGGCCTACCCATAAGATTCATAGGATTGCTGCACGTTCTTCCATAATATGTAATTGGAACCAAAAGACAATGTTTTCCTGCAATACACTACTTCAATGATGAGAATTGCTTGCTTTACAACATATACATGGGAATGTGATAGCTTTGGCGCTTTTTTGTTGTTTGTACAGATTTTATAAGCTGGCATTCCCCTTTAATTGCCAACAAATTCCATTAACTACCTTCCGTCCATGGCCGTTTGTGAACGGCCGGACAGACGTCTGCTAGGAGCGTCCCCACATACACACGCAAACATGCGTCGGGTGCGCCTATGTACAAAAACGACGATTGCGCCCATTACGCCGCACATGTTACATATTGCCGCGAACGTCGGAGTGAGAACAATAAGTCTAGGGCCATCAATCACTGATGACACTAAACTGATGAGCGGTAAATACGTTTAAAGCGTCGCCTATGGCCAATTTTGCGCGCGCAATTTTAAAGGTTGACATGTTTAGTGTCTATTTACCCGACGTGACCCCGACTTTTATATTATACCAAAAAATTGGGGGTGAAAATAAATGTTTCATAACATTTTATAGGGAAACATGGTTTTGTTTCAAAATTTAGGGTACTTTTTTTGTTATATAGTAAAAAATAAAAACCCCAGTGGTGAATAAATACCACCAAAAAAAAGCTCTATCTGTCCCCAAAAAAGGGTATGCAATTCATTTCAGTACAGCGTTGCATGACGGAATAAACATCAGTCAAAGTACCGCAGCGCTGAATACTGAAAAATGGCCTGGCCAGGAAGGGGGTGAAACAACATGGCCTTTAAGTGGTTAAATATATATGTTTGGCAGAGATTCAACAATTTCTTCTGCAAGCGAGACCTGCAAAAGCACATTGCAGTACAGGGTCATATTTATACAGAACATTATGATGCAGTGAATTTTCAATTCTGACTAAATCATACTGTACATTTACATAGCATAGTTGGAAGTCTGGAAGGTAATAAGCAAGCATTGTGAAATTAAGGTTTGTTAACAGAGGGAGGAGAACCATTTAGAAGGTAGTTATTATGGAGAAGAGAAACATGCAGGCTTATTTAATAAAGCCGTGTAAAAAAGGAAAGAAGATGTGCTAGAACTGCTAGAACCCAATGATTCTTGGTGCTTGTCTAAAGCATGTGCCCCTGTATAAAAGGCTGTCTACATAAAGTACCCCTAGTATGGCTATCTTGTGTAAAACCCCTAAAGCATCAGTTTACAAAAATCAAAGATCATTGTTGATTGAATGTTATATGTTAGCGCTATTCTCAGCTGCTTTTCCACTGGGATAGTCATGCAGTGGTCAACTGCCTCTTGGTCACTAATTTCTTTGACGGTCTACTGTCACATATTAGTTGTTTATTGGGTGGGCAGTAGTCAAACAGTCATCTTCTTCCTTCCTGGTTCATTATCTGCCAGCCTACTGTTTGCTGGCCCCTGGTCTCCCTGCTTGCTTGTCTATGGCTTACTATCTGGGTGCTCCTGCTGTTTTCCCTACTGCTGATGAAATATTAGTGCTCCTACTAGATTTCTTGGGTACTCCTGTTCACCCATTGCTGGTCCTCTTGCTGCTTTCTCTTGGACCCCTCTACACTCCAGACTCTCTACTGGTTCAATACATTAGGAGGGTGTATCTGTGTTCACCCTGTCCTTCCACATAATTTTTGCTATTTGTAGTATGCAGTTCCTCATGCAAAAGAAGCATCAAGTTCTCTATTCATAAGCATCCTGCTCCCGTATTCTGAACTGCTTCTAGCATGTTCCTCATTATTTTGTCCTTGCCAGGCTTGGATCCTCATATCCTGTGTTCATGTCCTGGCAGTATTTCATAGTTTCCTGTCTGGAAACATCACTAAGCTTTGGCGGAGTGTTTGAATTTTGTACTGCCAATTGTACTGAGGTAGAGAAGGCAAAAAAGTGATACCTTTTAGTTAGCTACTAAAAATGCATTACTTTGACAACACCTTTTTTGCCTTCTCTACTTCTGTATTTATTCCTGGCTAACACAGTATGTCATATTTTTCTTTGCTTGTATTGCTGATTGTAAAAATCAAATAAAAGAGCTATTTTTACTTTTAAATACGTGTCGTGTTGCAGGTGATGTTTGTGGACATTCAAACTGATACGACCCGAAGATTGCTAATTTTGCGGAATAAAGCACAATGCACTATTAGAGGTGTGCACTCACTTTTGTCAAGCTTTTAAGTCTATGATACATTAACATTAATATCCACTATTATAAGCTGCTTCTATTTAGCAACAGATTACTGGTACAAATGACTGACATACATAAACAGCAGCATATTTGCCTGTCAAGGATGTATTTACCTTGAGTATAGACAACATCTTGATCTTCCATTAAAGGAGAACTATGAGGTGAGTGATTTACACTCATCCTCATAGTTAGAGCCGGCATGTGACAATTAAACCATCACTCGCTCACTTCCCGATCATCTCCCTACAGAGAGCGGTGACTTGTCGGGATTCCCTCCCCTCTCCTTCAGTGCTGACTGGAGGAACGGATGGTGGAGGGGGTGGGCACAGCTGGCTCTGCCTCTAGATAGGCAGATCCCGCTGTCAATCAGCCAGCTGGGTGGATTTCAACAGTATTGTTGGGATCCGTCCCAGCTGCAGCACTCTCAGTATACTGTATAGTGGACAATAGCCCGCTATATACTGAGCTTTGGGTCACGGAAGGGGGTTAGTATATGTCCTCCTATAACCTTAAAGAGAACAACAGGATAAAAAGGTTACTCCATAGTTCTCTTTTTTAAGTCACAAATCTTATTAGGATAATATCTACATTGGGTGAGTTCTGAAAGTCTATACCTCATAAATGAATCACATTATGTTACCCCAAACTTATATAATTTTGCAAATTTAAAAAGAACATCTAAAATTGTTTACAAAAAAAGAATGATCCCAATAAAATAAAATATCTTTAATTTTCATCCTCTTTGATGCTTATACAGTATATATATATATATATGTATATATATTACATATACACAATAAAGTAGACTAGTAATGAGTCAACAATGGCAACTCAAGTCTTTTATGATTGTAGGCAAGGAAGGAGAAGAAGTAATGTAGGGAAAAGGGGGATCAGGGAGAAGAGAAGAAAACACAGGGTACAACAAAGGGGGGACCGAGCTCTCGTTAACTAGCAAACATTGTACGTTTAAGCAACAGAACAAAAAACCATAAGCGCACAACTGATACTTGGTCACTGAAAAATCACGGGCTATAAGTTGTGGTGTGCAGGCTCTCACTGACAGGGAGAGGGCCCTGCAAAGTCAAATGGTAAACAGAAACAGACAAAAGAGAGCGCTACTACCTGATGTTGAATGGCATCTATTCATGAAGGAAAGAACAAATGTGTGTAACTTACAGTTTGGAAGTCTGCACATGTGTCAAGGATGGTGAACCAATAACCGATGTACTGAGGAAGTCCAAAACCGAATGCTGCAGCAGTGGATGGGTGAGGGGGCGCTGTGAAGTTATTTAGCGGCACGCGTGCACGACTGGCCAGGCCGGGCCGCGGCGGCTAAGGGGGGTAGGACCGCGGCGGTTGTGGAACCGGGACCGCGAGCAGCTGTGTACGGTGCGTGTATAATGGAGTCAATCAGTGGGCAAAGTCCCGACAGAGCGTCTGAGTGGGTGGACGCTGTGCACAGCCAGGCTCGCTGTGTTGTGATGACTATGCGTTTCGAGGCACAACCTCTTTGTCAAGTCTTAGGGCCCTAAGCCGTGCACGCGTGCCGCTAAATAACTTCACAGCGCACCCCCATCTATCCACTGCTACAGCATTCGGTTTTGGACTTCCTCAGTACATCGGTTATTGGTTCACCATCCTTGACACATGTGCAGACTTCCAAACTGTAAGTTACACACATTTGTTCTTTCCTTCATGAATAGATGCCATTCAACATCAGGTAGTAGCGCTCTCTTTTGTTTGTTTCTGTTTACCATTGTACGTTTAAGCATAGATATAAAATATTTGCAAGTCGGAACCATGAGTCATAACACGGTACAACATGTAGTTCAGAGGAACGTATTCAAGCCAGTGTAAAGTTTTAATCCATAAAGCTTACAACTTCCAGCACGACAACCCGCCACCCAGTGGCTGCACATTTCTTTCACCTGTATGGGCTTAGTCCACTGAGTACAATTTAGCCTATATGGGTGAAACGCATTAGCGGCAAGTGGCAAGCACCATCATGCTAGACGTTGTAAGTTTTATGGATTAAAACTTTATACTGGTGAATAGCAGTGTGTGGCCTTTTCTTCAAAAAAAATACCCTTGCTATTTCTTTTTGATTCATTTCTGGCACTTTTCTAATCTGTATCCAGCCAAACAAATTGCAGTTGAGTCGTGCATTCTATGCCTTGATGTTATACCTTTATACCATTCCTCTAAATTAAAATATATGCTATTCTGATAGGTGAGTCTTATACACAAACTTCAGTTTGATGTAAAATAACTAGATGTTTTCTAAATCAAATAAATGTGAATAGATACAAAGGTACATACATTGAGCCCTAAATATAGAAAAGATCCTACTAACGTGAGTAGTTCCAAAAACAATCAGTCTCAAAGGCTGGTTTGTTATGCAAGTCTATGAGTTAAGTGGCAAATTAGGCTTGATTTAAAAAAAACAGTAAAGTAAAATATTTCATAGAGCTTAAATGGAATTTTGTTTGTGTCACATGGGTTTTGCATTCCCATACAAATCTAAGGGAATGTGAAACCTGCATCACTGTGCAAAGTGAAAAGACCCTAGTCTTCTAGTATATCAACCCCATAAAAAACAATGCATCGCATGGGTGGCTCTTATTTCAACAGATGTTATGAGAGAAGCAGTGTAAGTTCACCATATTGCTGAGTGCTCCCTCTGACGGCTTATATATGAATTTCTGTTATGAATACAATAGTACAAATACAGTAATACCTTGGTTTACGAGCATAATTCGTTCTGGCAGCATGCTTGTAATCCAAAGCGCTTGTATATCAAAGCGAATTTCCCCATAGGAAATAATGGAAATTCAGATGATTCGTTCAACAACCCAAAAATATTCATATAAAATAATTACAATACTGTACTGTAATATAATACCGTACAAAATATAAAGAAAAATAAACCAATTGCAGGTACCTTTTGTGGCCGGTGTGAGAGGGACAAGAGAGAGGAGGATTATTGTGTAGGACGACTTTCACTATCACTAACGGAATCACTGCTATCTCTTGGCTCAATGGAATCTTTTTCATTTCGTGAAACCTTAACAAGGAATCTATCCAATGTGACATGCATTGTCGTTAAACAGACTCATCGCTCGCACTGCTACAAGCCTTATTCGGGTGGCGCTTTTCAACAAAATTTTGCTCTTATTGCAAAACGCTCTCAAACCAAGTTACTTGTAAACCAAGGTATTACTGTATTGTACAATGAGCTCGTAAATAAGTGAGTGTGTTTCAACTGTGTATTCGACTGTTTGCCTGGAATACCAATTGATGGAGGCCATCATTGACTAATATACAAGCTGCATGTTACTTCCAGGGAAGTAAAGAATATTTTCAGTATCACATCCAGTAAGGTGGCTTCCTTCAGATTATTGTGCAGCTTGCATGGTAGCTTCCAGCAGACATGTATGTAGGTCAAAGTAGAACTGTGGTCTATGGCAGGATTAGGTAGTGGAAAAGCTGGGCTAGGTATAGGTGATCTGGTTAAAATTGCTGTGGTCTCTTCTGATCCAAAGCCAAGCTGGGGATCTGCCAAATTAGCATCTATAGAGTGAGTCAAGGCTCAATCTCCCTTTACAAAGAATACAGGGATACCTTTATTGTTTCTGTGGGGCAGGTTTGCCTGGAGACATCAACACCTTAATGTCCTATGAAAAGAGGAAATGACTGTGGTTTATTATTCTGGAGTATTTTTTTCCCTTGAGTTTGGGCGAGAGCTCAGCATTCCTGCTTCACAATGAGAAGACCACCCCCTCCACATGTTTACATAATATTAACAGGTAGAAAATGAGTTTTAAAACAACTCCTTACTGACCTCTGTAACTGCAGGTATCTGGAGTAATTCATTCTCCAAATTTTCCTTATTTGAGTAGTTTAGTTCCCCCTGCTACCCCTCTCAGCAGTGATTTGACAGCCTTTCAGCCTTCTAATCTCTAATGTAAGGTGGTAGGTGCTCTAGAAGGAGAGAAAGAATAGTGCTGAGACATGACTTGGGGCCTCGTTCGCACCAGACACAGTGCGTTCCGTCCCGCTTCTGGCCAGAACGCACTGCATCGCATTGCGGCTGGCTCACTATGTTGTGGGGCAGGAAGGGGTGTGGTGGTCCATTGAAGTGAATGGCACCGTAGCCATGCCCTGCAGCCGCAATGTGATTGGCCACACGGGAACAAAAGGCACATAATGCCTGCGGTGCGGTCCGAACAAAATAGTGCTTGCAGCATTTTGTTCGCAGACATAATGTGCCTTGTGTCCCGTGCAGCCAATCGCATTGCGGCTGCCCTCCTCCTGTACCACAACATAGTGAGCCGGCCACAATGCGATGCAGTGCTTTCTGGCCAGAATCGGGCCGGAACGCACTGTGTCTGGTGTGAATGAGGCCTGAAAGTCTTTAATGCTTTTCTTGTGAAATTTAAGGATAAATTGCTACACAACATCTGCAACTTTAGAGGTCGTGGAGAGCTTATTGTAAACCTTATTTACTGTTAATTAAGAATATGTAAATATTTGATTGTCTATAACCTGGTCACTATTTAAAAAAATAATATAAAAGCCAAAATACAGTTACTCATAAAAGTTGCGCTATTTTTGTGACAGGTCTAGGTTTCCTGAATAGCTGTAGCTATTTGCAGTCTGTATTTGTTGCATATAGTCATTGTGTAAATAGGTTTTATAGACCAGTGCTTCTTAAAGTGTGATTCGCGATCCCATATGGGATTCCGCAAGTGAACAGGGGGGTGGTCGCCATCAGGGGAGGTACGGCCGGTACTTGTGTGAGGGGCTCAGGCAGCCAGGGAGGCCTGGGCTCCAAGCAAGATTTTTTTTATTTTAGCTTAATGTTTAATGTGTAGTGTAGTTGTTAAGTTAGTTCACGCCCCCCCCCCGTGCACCTGGTACCTTCCTGAACACATGCGCGCAGGAAGGTTTTTCTTTTTTTTACATTGACCGAGCTTTCTTTAACCCAGCAGAAGTGGAGCACAGATGCTGGAGGTAAAGTTAAGGAGGGGGAGGGGGAGGGGGGTTAGTAGTAGTTGGTATAGGGGAGAGACACCGTCCGACACTGGGGTCCCTTAAAAATTTCCTCGGCCAAAAAAGGGGCCACAAGTGGAGAAAGTTTAAGAAGGTCTGGTATAGACAAAGGGGTATATATTATCAGATGTGAGTTTTAGCCTAATGGAACTAGCTTTGTTGGGGGAGCTCTTCATAATTGCCAGTCACCAGGCTCACATCCTTCTAGGGCTGCCTGTTGATTTGTTCACTAAGACACAATGACATCATATGTTATGATTAATGTTTTCATTACCTGTATAAACCATTCAATTTTTAAATAAACATTCAATTCAACGTGCTTCCATGGCAATTTGTTTGCACAGCATTCTGAACTTTCGAATAAGACCGTTTAGTAGTAGCTGCTCACTTTTGCACTGTCTCTCTCTAATTGAAACACCACAAAGAAACCATATGAACTAAAGGCAAGGAGAGGCTTTATCTTTAAATGATTAGGTGAGTGTTTGCTCTGAATACAACTAAACAGTAGAGGATTGAATTACACTGTTTACAATATAGAAATAAATCTGCAATCAGCAAACTCTAGAACTTTGCCTACTACAGAGAATTGATAAATAATAAATATTCGTAGGGAGGTGGGATCAAGCTCAAAATGTCCAGTTTTTTGCATATAACATCAGCTGCCTATATTTAGGGAACTAGACATCATGGTCTTTTCACTGAAGGCAACCTCTGACTTTGTCATACTCTCAATGTAAATTGTCCAGGTTTACGTTAACTAAAAAAAGTTTTTAAAAAATTGTGTTTTCATTTTAAAAAATGGGTTTTTCACTCCCCCCCCCCCTCCATTTTTCTTTGCAACAGTACAAGCCTTGCAAGAGAGCATAACAATTTGGAAATGTAAAAATTCAGTTTAATTAGAATATGTAACATTTGGCCCAGGGTAGTTATAATTAATCTTCCCCTAATACTCTGTAACTTCAAATGCATGCCCATACAGCATAAATAATAGCCAATAGTTTTAGTTACACCATTTTACATATTTCACATTAACTAGGCAAGACATGTTTGGGTGATTTGTATATAAATTAGATATATGCAGTCTTCTGGCTCCATCTGCTGGATACGTTCATTTACTTCCTCCAAAGTGGTTCAACATCTCTTCCTGTCTATAGTCATATTAAGGGCCCGTTCACACCTAAGCAGCACATTCATCGCACAATACCTCACAAACACTAACGCTGCATATACTTCTTTTTTCCACCACATCGCAACACACGTTATCACAGTC
>NW_017308450.1:41311-46532 GCF_000935625.1 Nanorana parkeri | reverse complement strand
AAACATACTAAGTCCCAGTTCACACATGGGCGTCTCTTGAGTGCAAAAACATGGAATGCACTTGCTGTGCTATTACTAGTTAATGCCACCCCAAATGCAGCCAAGCAAACATGGAATGGATGTGGCAAAATTTGTGGCATGTACTACTTTCCTGCGTTTGGTGCGCGTCCAGGGACCCATTAGAATCATTGGGGATGTGTAATAAATGTTGGAAACAAATGCCTATGCTCAGGTGTGAATGGGGGCTTAGGGCTGGTTGGAGAGCAGTTTCATGGCATAATTATTTTTTTTGAGTTAATATATTTTTATTTCAAAATTCATATAGATTTATATAACACACATACATACATTCTGGGTATAAACAGATATCAAAGACTATTACCAAAAAAAGAAAAAACAGATATCAAAAGACAAAAAAAAAATATCAAGACAAAAAAAAAATATCAAAAGACAAAAAAAAAGGCATAATTTATTACCATAAATGGCGGACCAAGTGGCGGTTCTGTCCAGACTTCGATGGACGTCCTTTACTGGGTTATGGTTGGCTGGCAGTGAATACACCAGCCTCCAAGGCCAATGTCAGCCATAACCCAGCGCAGGCCCCCCTCTGCTTCAGTCATTGGTTGCTAAGACCGCTGGCATCCTAGCAACCAATGACGTCTGGCTGGCTGCTACAACTACAAGTGAGGCGCACATTCACCTTCTGAGAAAGCACACTTCTGGCCACATACCTTATATGAGCCCTGCATTGCTGTAGTACTTTAATTGAACTGTCTCGTTCCAGAACTCTCAGATGTGCCTTTATGTTCCATATGTGTACTTTAAAATGAATACCACATTATAATACTACTTATTATTCATGGTATAAAATTTAAAAAACCCAAAAGAACTTTATCTCACCTGTTCCATTTAAATCACCACAACACATCTTGCCTCCCCACAAGTGTAAAGCTTATTTGTTGCTCACATATTCTGTAGTTCAATTGCACATTTCCTTCTGTACCCTGTGTAAAGAATTTACCCCAGTGCCCGATGCCCAGGAGAAATAAAAAATAATCCTGTATTACTGTAGTAGACCAGTAAAACAAATCTGTCTTGTATTTGGGCACAGAGCTCAGAGAGCCAAGTCTATGATTCTAGTGGCCCTACTCATGTACTCAGTAGTATCATTATTCGGTACCCCCCAACCTACTGGATTGGTCTTCCTCAAAACAGATATAAACTGCCATTGCCACAAGATGCTGTCTAAGCCCCGACCCTGTTATCAGGATTCATTGAAATCTCCAGAGGAGCTCCAGCTGTGTAAACCTGCGCTTTTTCCAAGCACGATGCAAAACATCTCAATAGGATGTATTAAGAATAAATGAAGAGAACGTATTCTATCTAGATCCCATTTGATGATTGATGAGTGCAGAACAATGCAGACAGGGATCAGAAACTTCTTGAAGGTTCACTGTCATGATCAATATTGTATTTTGATAACTAATGGTGACACCATTACACCAGGTATAAGGAGGTGTCCAGAATGTCCCAAGATTGTTTCTTCTACCCAGGAACCTGTCACTGAGCTAGGCCTGACATTCCCTAAAAAGATGGGTATTTGTCCCTACCTTACCTACGCTACAGGGTAATCCTAATAGCACAGCAGGGGCTACACATAACCCCTCTTTTTAAAAAAATGGCTGCCCAATTTTGAGAGAACTCTGTGTTCAATCAAACACAGGCACCCCAACATAGTGGCCAGGGTCCATGGCAGTTTTGTATTGTTGTAAGCCTTCCCAATGTGCGCCCTGCCATAAAGGCTGGTTATAGATTCATGCAGGTACCATGTTTTTCTAGTTTGACTATTTTGGATGTGGGGACGCACTGGGGTCCCAGCGTGCATTTTTGATTGCTGGGCCTCCAGTACGTCCCTGCACCTTATAAGGAGGAGTAGGCTAACTCCTGGCACACCTGCATGCAATTTATCGACTGAATTAATATGCTCACACTTGGAGACTCGTATAGATAGAGTTAGGACCACACTTTGCAGAGGTGCCTTGGCGCGGCAGTGTGGCTTCTACATATTTTTGGCCAAAAGTTTGTGCAACTAAAACCTCTGTTTTTAACGCATACTGTTGACAGGGTAATTTGTTTTGTTGCAGGCTAGCTGGGGATTTTTTTTTTGTGTTTTGTATTGTTGTAAGCCTTCCCAATGTGTGCCCTGCCATAAAGGCTGGTTATAGATAGAAGGTATAAATCTGCCTGAGATCATTCCACTTCTGCCCGGCACTGTTCTAAATGTGTCCTATTTCATGCCCAGAAACATGGGCTTTCATCCAGAAAGTAACTGCAAACAACAACTTTAACTGAGGGAGTGGGGAACCCTGGGAATTCCTAACCTTTCCATTCATGATATCATCGAAAGGGTATTCCCCAAACAACCGTGATCTTTGGCTTTCAAATCGCAGTGCAAATGTGCCCTTAGAGCCTAGAACCTCTCCCTATGCAAAATGCATCCAAACTGGTGCAAGCAGGAGTTTGGGAATGTACAGCCAACCAATCCAGCAGTACTGAAGTGTAAATTATCCAAAAAGGTAGTTATTTCATAACAGTAAATTAATACACAAGGGTGAATAATTCTTAAAATACAGTGTGATGGTGGTGTGGGGGGAGCAGAACACACACGGAGATTGAAAGTGGTTTTAGGATCCTTGGCCAAGGAGTTCTTTATTAAGGGATACACAGCAATAGGGTACAGTAGGGATAGAGTCCAGATTCACAGGGCAGTAGTCCAGGCAAAGAAAAGGGTTAATGGTAATAGGGTGCAGCAAGGATAGGGTCCAGGGTAACAGGGCAGGAATCTGGGCAAGGCAAAGGGTTAACAGCAGCAAGAAACAGCACAAGTTAAAACCACGGGGTCACAAGGCTGCAATCTTAGGGCAGCAGTTCATAGGGCAGTAAGGATAGGGCAGCAGTTCACAGGGTAATCATCATGGGCACAGCAAGGAACGGAAGACAAAGATTAAGCAACTCACACCGTATGTGTCCAACAGTCCTGGGCAACTGGTTGGGTTGGGTTGGCGGAGGGAGATCCAGGCAGCGTGATCCGCAGATTGAAACGATGGCAGAGTCCTTCCAGAGGGAGAATGGTGGGTCCTGAGAGGGTTGAAGGTCCGGTGTAACCTGGCCATGGTGTCAGGTACACCAGGAAGTAGGCAACAAAGGGTCCAAGAACATCTTGGTGTCCGGACAACAGTTCAGAGCCAGTAAGGAACTACAAGGCCCAGCACTCCCTGATCACAAAATACACACATGCAGAACTACAAGTCCCAGCAATTCTAGTCTCCTTCCAGGGAGACACTCCAGCCACAAGTCATCCCGTGTCTATCACTGAATTCAAAACCTCAGACCCTCAGAACTCTGACTCCCTTTCTGAGCACAAGGCTGTAAATATATTGTACCTGGAGTTCAGCAATCAGAGATCTAAGCCCCAGACTGCTGTTGCCAAGATCTCTGGCTTTGTGCTGGTAGAGGATACAATACATCCTGAGCTTTCTGCTGAGAGGAGCCTCATCTCTAGGCCCACCATGTGGGCACAGGACAATCGATTATGTAGATCAGCTGGCTGATTAACATGAGGCCTTTGGGTTAGTTTTGAACAAATGTTCTTAGAGGTTGTTCATTTCCAAACACATCTAATATTTCAAAGCTGATATTTCTGATCTGCATTACATACAGTAATTCCCCATGGGGTATATGTATGACTGAACCGCATGCTGTAGATAAGAGCAGAGGCTGATAAGCATAAAGGAGATGGTTTATACCACCAGATGCAGGAGATCATGTACAGTACAAAGTGTATATCCATCAAAAAGTTCACAGTGGAACTGGCAGTTGATTTGCTACCAAACTGTAAATATAAAGATAGTTCTTTCCCAGATAATAAATGGTTTGAATGGTCCAAGAAGTAAGGAGTGGAGCTTGTTTCAGGCTGGCCAATATTCATCCTAAACAAGAACAACACAGATCTGACCTCCCATCTTCCAATCAATGTATTCGGAGCCTTCACAGGGGTTAGGACTACCCCTTTTCCTTCAATGTAACTGTATTGCTGCCAAGCACCATCTCTGTAGCACTTAGTCAGAATACTATGGAGTGGGGGGAATTCCTCCTTCCAAACTAACAGTGGGGCTGAACGAGGACAAATTCTAAGTGTATGACAGCCTTTAGTTTTAAATCAGAGCCATTAATCAGTTCTTATAGTTGATGCATGCTTCTGCGAAGATCAAGATGGAGTAACACAGGCATGGCTGCTGCTCGCTCTTCCTTTTCATCCTG
Source organism: Nanorana parkeri (assembly GCF_000935625.1). NCBI lineage: Eukaryota > Metazoa > Chordata > Amphibia > Anura > Dicroglossidae > Nanorana > Nanorana parkeri. Next base: position 42,212 of record NW_017308450.1, on the reverse strand, counting down.
GAGCTCTGTGCGTCCTTTACCCAAACACATGGCTGTGTGTGATCTCACTTCCTGCCAACATCACTTCCTGTTTTAACCAGCCCTTTTAAACTAGCTAGGACTAAGTTCCAACGGGCTTGGCCCTGGTTGTGTAAGCCTATAGCCGGTAGTTCACATGCTACGGTGCATACGCGGGTCCCAGCTTTCCGTACCATCGGAAAACATGCGCATGCAACAGACATGCTAACGTGGCGCACAGGAAGTGACAAGTCTTCCTCTGATTGATGACCCTGTATAAACTGGACTGTTCCATTGATCAGTGCTGAATGGTCTTTCAGCTTTTGTTCCTGTGTTTCTGCTAAGCTTTATCACCTTTTGCCTTGACCCGGATTGCTTTGACTACGATTGACTGCTGCCTGCCTTGACTTCTGCATGTTCCTGGACTCTGCCTGCTCCCTTTGTACCGTGCTGACCGTCTGGCTTTGACTCCTGGCTTGATTGACTTCTCTCCAGTCCTGCTCCCGACCACGCTGATCCCTCAGCTGGCTTCCAGTCCTGCCGACCTTCCCAGGGAACCTATTGCTGGACGTTTGCCAGGCACTGGGCCTGAACATCTCGGCACCTGTGCTACTCTCTGTCTGCTCGTTTCCTGTCTGCACTACCAGGGGTGTGAGGCAAGAGCCGCAAGGGAGGCCTCCTCAACAAAGTTGGTCCTCTACCAGGCACGTGATAGGTTGTTTGTTTACATCCTTAAGCGAATGTCTACTTCTAGCCATCACCATCGACTTCTATAGGGCTCGTCTACCTCCATCTCCTGGGTGGGAGACAAGCCCCATAGTCATAGTCATGTTAATGGGGATGTACTGCATGGCTAGGAGAAGAAGATGTCCACTGCAGGATGTAAACATACAAGGATGCCTCA
>NW_017308450.1:40746-41135 GCF_000935625.1 Nanorana parkeri | reverse complement strand
GGTGTTATTCTGCATTGCTGTATAATGATTATACAGTAATGCAGAATAGCTCCAACTATGCAGGACTACAAGTCCCACCAATACATTATAATGTGAATAAATATAAAATTAGTTTGTCTTTCACCCTTTCCCCCACACCGGACACTTACCTGACTCCTACAGCCGCTCAGCTTCCTCGTCTATGGCGGCCAGGGGGCTTGCGGAGGGTCTCAGGAGGGGAGCGGAGGGTCTCAGGAGGGGTAGCGGAATGTCCCGGGAGGGGTGCAGAAGGTCTCATGAGGGGTGCATAAGGTCTCCTGAGGAGTACAGAGGGTGTCATGAGAGGTGCGGAATGTCACAGGAAGGGTGCGGAAGGTCTCAGGAGGGGTGCAGAGGGTGTCGGGGGGGGG